>NC_041391.1:548485117-548505671 GCF_002162155.2 Triticum dicoccoides
TCTTTAACTTAGGCGATTTCGGGGTCGCGGCTAAGCCTTCGAGTGGGAGGATTACTCTCCACTCAGGATGTTTTTGACTTAGGAGAGTACGGGGTCGCAGCTAAGCCCCCTAGTGGGAGGATTGCTCTCCACTCGGAATGTTTTTAACTTAGGCGAGTATGGAGTCGCCGCTAAGCCCCCGAGTGGGAGGATTGCTCTCCAATCGGAATGTTTTTAACCTAGGCGAGTTCAGGGTCGCGGCTAAGCCCCCAAGTGGGAGGATTGCTCTCCACTCAGAATATTTTTAACTTAGGCGAATCAGGTTAACGACTAAGCCACCCACTGGGGGATTTGGAAACAAGTGATTATGGGGAACCAGTCATTAGGATACTATAAGAATCTTGTCTTTGGAAAACAAACTAAAGTATGTTTGTTACAACTTGTCAGGTCGACTATTTTTAGGTATAGAAAGGACGAAGCAGCTCTGCGTTCCATGCGTGTGGCTCGTCCATGTTCTTGGCTACATTGTAGATGTGGTACGCTCCATTGTGAAGCACCTTGGTGATGATGAAGGGTCCTTCCCAGGATGGAGCGAGCTCGCGAGGTCGTTTCTGGTCCACTCGGAGTACAAGGTCTCCTTATTGAAATGCTCGACCTCTGACATTGCGAGCATGGAATCGACGCAGATCTTGCTGATAGATGGTCGACCGAACCAAAGCTATCTCGCACTCTTCCTCCAGGAGATCAATTGCATCTTCGCGTGCCTGCTCTGCTCCAGCTTTTGTGAATAGTTCCACTCAGGGGGCATTGTGCAGCAAGTCACTCGGAAGCACAGCCTCAGCACCGTACACCAGAAAGAAAGGGGTTCGGTCAGTCGACCGATTTGGCGTTGTTCTCAGCCGCCATAGGACGGACGGTAATTCAGTCTCCCAAGCTCCAGCAGCATGCTTAAGGTCGCTCATCAGACGGGGTTTTAACCCTTGAAGGATCAAACCATTTTCCCTTTCTGCTTGTCCATTCGACTACGAGTGTGCGACGGATGCATAATTGACCCGAGTGCCTTGGGATGCGCAGAATGCCTTGAACTCATCAGAATCAAAGTTGGAGCCGTTATCTGTGATAATGTTGTGAGGTATTCCATATCTGAATATCAACTCCTTGATGAAACTCATGGCAGTGCCTGCGCCGAGGTTTTTGATGGGCTTGGCTTTGATCCACTTGGTGAACTTGTCGACTGCTACAAGCAAATGGGTGAAACCACTCGCACCGGTCTTGAAGGTTCCAACCATATCCAATCCCCAGACTGCGAATGGCCAGACGAGTGGGATAGTCTTCAGGGCAGACGCAGGCTAGTGGGACATGTTGGAGTAGAACTGGCAACATGCGCACTTGTCAACTATATCTTTCGCCATCTCATTTGCTCGAGGCCAATAGAATCCCGCTCGATATGCTTTGGCCACGATGGTCCGAGAGGACGCATGGTGACCACAGGTCCCCGAGTGGATATCGTTTAGGATTATTCGACCTTCTTCCGGGGTGATGCAGAATTGAGCCACTCATGTGACACTTTCTCTATAAAGCTGCCCTTTCATCACGGTGAAAGCTTTTGATCAACGGACTATCTGGCAAGCCTCATCTTCATCCTTTGGGAGTTCCTTTCTGAGAATGTATGCGATGTACGATACTGTCCAATCGGGCGTGACCGCCAAGACTTCCATGATCAAATTGACCACGACTAGAACCTCGATCTTAGTTGGGTCGGTTGAATTTATCGGTTGCGGGGGCTCTTCCTTGAAGGGATCTTCTTGCACTGACGGGGTATGGAGATGCTCCAAGAACACATTGCTGGGGATAGGCTTCCGAGTGGAACCTATCTTCGCCAGATCATCAACATCTTGATTCTTGGTTCGTGGTATGTGGTGGAGCTCTAACCCCTCAAACTTCTTCTCTAGCTTTCTCACTTCATTGCAATAACCGGTCATTGCGGGACTCCTGACGTCCCATTCCTTCATTACTTGGTTAACCACTAAGTTTGAGTCGCCATATACCATCAAGCGCCGGACGCTGAGTGAAATGGCCATACGCAACCCATACAATAGTGCTTCATACTCAGCTTCATTGTTCAAAGAATCAAAGTGAATCTGGAGGACATAACTGAGCTTGACTCCTCGTGGGGACACTAAGACCACTCCTGCACTAGAGCCATTTAACATCTTGGATCCATCAAAGAACATGGTCCAATGTTCCGACTGAATTTGCGTCGGCTGCTATTGTTCTGTCCACTCTGCGAGGAAATCTGCAATTGCTTGAGACTTAATGGCCTTCTTTGCCTCAAACTTGATATCTAAAGGAAGAAGTTCAATCACCCACTTTGCCACTGAACCAGTTGCATTTCTGTTATTCAGAATTTCTGACAATGGAGCGTCGCTGATGACTGAAACTGAATGATCAGAGAAATAGTGTGCAACCTTCTTGGTAGTCAGGTAAATCCCATAAACAAGCTACTGATAATGAGGGTATCTCTGCTTGGACGGAGTTAAGACTTTTGAAATGTAATACACGAGGTGATGAACTTTGAAGGCCTTGCCTTCCTCTTCCCGCTCGACTGTGAGCACTGTGCTAACAACTTGTCCCATGGCTGCGATGTAAAGCTTAAAGGCTCCTTGCTGACCGGAGCAGCAAGCACCAGCTGGGTGGAAAGCAGGGCTTTGAGCTCTTCAAACGCTGCTTCAGCTTCATCATTCCACTCGAACTTGTCAGATTTCTTCATCAGTCGGTAAAGAGGCAATGCCTTTTCACCGAAGCATGAGATGAATCGGCTCAATGCAGCCAAACAACCAGTAAGCTTCTGAACTTCATGCACACGCACTGGGTGTTTCATTCAGAGGATTGTGCCAATCCTCTCTGGATTCGCGTCGATTCCTTGTTTGGAAATGAGAAAACCGAGCAATTTTCCGCCGGGGACTCCGAATGTGCATTTTGATGGATTGATCTTGATATCATACCTTCTTAGGTTGGCAAAGGTTTCAGCGAGGTCAGTCAGCAGATCAGAACCTTTCCGTGACTTAACCACTATGTCGTCCATGTATGCTTCCATATTCCGACTAATTTGAGTGAGCAGGCACTTCTGAATCATGAGCATGAATGTGGCACCACCATTCTTGAGGCCAAAGGGCATAGTAACATAGCAAAAACACCCGAACGGGGTGATGAAAGCCGTCTTTATCTCATCGGGTCCATATAGTCGGATCTGATGGTACCCGGAATAAGCGTCCAGGAAGTTGTCACTCACATCCCGCAGTCGAGTAGACTATCTGGTCGATGCGGGGCAGAGGAAAATGATCTTTCGGGCAGGCCCGATTGATGTGCTTGAAGTCAATACACATTTGGAGTGATTTATCTTTCTTGGGAACCATCACGACATTGGCGAGCCACTCGGAGTGGTATATCTCGCGGATGAACTCAGCAGCCAGGATCCGAGCCACCTCCTCGCCAATAGCATTTCTCTTCTCCGTGGCGGACCGACGAAGATGCTCCTTAACGGGTTTTACCTTTGGATCGACTCGCAAACGGTGCTCAGCCAGTTCCCTGGGTACACCTGGCATGTCAGATGGCTTCCATGCAAAGATGTCTCGGTTCTCACGGAGGAACTGGATGAGCGCTTCTTCTTATTTGCTATCGAGTGTTGTTGAGATATGGGTCGGAGCAGCATTGGGGCCGGTCGGGTGAGTGGCTTGGTCTCGCTGGTCGACTAAAATGCAGACTCCAAGGCAGGCCTCTTAGCACGCAACAAATCACTCGGATCTGCCATTTTCTGGTACTCTTGAAACTCTACTGCTACCATCTGCTCATCTGCTATCTTTGCACCATCCTAAAGACAGTCTTCTGCTCTTTGACGGTTACCGGAAACCGTTATCACGCCTCTGGGGCCAGGCATCTTCATATTGAGATATACATAACACGGTCGAGCCATAAAGCTAGCATAGGCAGGTCTGCCCAGAATGGCATGATAGGCACTCTGGAAATACACAACCTCAAACGTCAACTTCTCCTTGCGTAAATTCTTCTCATCGCTAAAAACCACATCAAGAGTGATCTGGCCAAGTGAGTCGGATTTCTTTCCTGGGATGACTCCCTGGAATCGCATGTTGCTTTCACTGAGTTTGGACATCGGAATGCCCATCCCTTTGAGGGCCTCAACATACAGGATATTCAGGCCACTGCCACCATCCATCAGAACCTTAGTCAGTTGGGTGCCTCCCACGACTGGGTCGACCACCAGGGCTTGCCACCCAGGGGTAGCTACGCGCGGTGGGTGGTTGGACTGGTTGACTGTAATGGGGTTTTTTGACCACTTCAAATACTTTGGTGTTGCCGGAGCAACCATGTTCACCTCTCTGTTAATGACCTTCAGTCGACTCTTGCTCTCGAGATCGGCAAAACTCACTAAGGTGGCATTGACATTGGGGTAACCACCATCATCATCCTTATCTTCTTCTTCCTTATCGGACTCTTTGTCCTTTTCATTGGGTTTGCTTCTCGGAAGCTCTGTATTAGGGGTCGACATTGTCAAGTCATATGCTTGGGGAGAATCAGGTTCCCTTCCTCATCCTTCTTGGTGTGAATATGAGACGGCAAATCCATCAATCATTTCCTTCTTGGTCCTTCACTTTCTTAGGGATCCAAGGCCCTTTGGGCTTCCCTTTGAACTTTCCTTGATTCAACACTACTGCCTCGGCAGGACCTGCTGCCTCAGCCTTTCGCTTCTGCTTCCGACTGGAATTCCATCCTCCGGTGTGCTGGGTGACTGTTTTGTGCTTAACACTCCGGAGTCGATCCTCCTCTTCACCTTTAGCGTACTTGGTGGCAATATCCATCATCCGAGTCAGGGACATATCTCCGGTCCGACCGAACTTCAGATTGAGCTCTTTGTAGCGAACGCCTTCCTTAAAGGCACAGACTGCTTGATGATCTGACACATTCTCCATTGTGTGGTGCAGAGTGATCCATCTCTGGATATAGTCTCTCAAGGTTTCATTCGGTTTCTGCATGCAATGCTGCAACTCCGGCAGACCAGCTGGTCTCTTGCAGGTGCCCTCAAATGTTCCCGTGAACACTCGGGCTAACTCATCCCAACTCAAAATGCTCCCAGGGGCCAACTGATTCAGCCAAGCCCTGGAAGAACCTTCAAGCATCAGAGGGAGGTGCTTCATGGCCACCTTATCGCTGCCGCCACCAATGTGCACAACTACTCGGTAGTCTTCGAGCCAAGTGTCGGGCTTCGACTCTCCTGTGAACTTACTGACGCCAGTCGCCAATCTGAAGTTATGAGGGATCTCAGCGGCTCTGATGGCTCTTCTGAAACACTCTGGGCCGAAAACATGGACCCTGCTTCCACTGGGCCTGTCTCTATCCAGCCCTTCTCTATATGCTCGATTCCGATCGACCAAACCCTGCACAAGGATGGACCTTTCGCCAAAGCTGGGCTCTCTGGGGTCAACTGGAACTCTGCGGTCATTTCCATACGGATGCCTGTCATCATATCGTTAGGGCGCGTATGACCCGTCCCTTGGAAGGGGCAAAGGCGCTCGACGGTGGTTGTCGCGGGCGTACTCACGATCATTCTCTCCATGAGCTCTTCCCAAGTGCCGATCCTGGCGGTGATCACGATCTCCACGCCGCAAAGGCGACCTAGGACTGTGTGACGACTGAACGGTGTCTGCTCTTACTGATCTGCTATGGACATGGTGGAGTTCTGGTCTCCTGCCGCTCGGAGCAGCGCCCTGATTTGCTCCAAGCCTCTTCCAGCCTCTGAACAGAATGGCTAAATGGACTCTTCGATACGTGCAGCAGCTGCAAGATTCTGAATCGGTGTGAGGAATACCTGAGTTTCCAGTGGAAACAATTGTCGTGGATGTCAACTGGACTCGGGGATCAGTTGACGAGCACGCTCGTTGAGAGAATGTTGGAGATTCTTCAGACAAGTGCGCTCAGCCAGCGTGGCCAGGCGCACTGCCTCCAAGGCCCGGGCCTCGGCGGTTTCCCCTATGATGGGGGTCTAGAGAGCCTCCATGTTGTGGCGATGCAGCTCCTTCCTCTACTGCGAGCTGAGAGGTTAGGGCTGATACTCCTCATGGCCGAATGATGGGCCGTCACTTCCACCGCCGCCGCCGCTGCGATGAAAACCAGGTGGACCGCGATGGGAGTCGACCATGGGGACTTCCGCCGCGGGGTCACAACTCCCGCTCTCGGAAAATGTGTCTGCGAAATCAGTCGACAGGTCGACCGCTCCGTAGGGAAATACGTCAGGCTCGATCGCCGCGACTTGGGGGGTGAACACCTGACGAGCCACTGCGTTTCTCACCCACCGCGGGAGCCGCGAATGCCCAGACCGCTTGCGGCGGCGTCCAGCAGAGTGAGACGATGACGCGATGACCGACTGGTACGGGGTGGACGGCTGCCGAAGGAGGATGCCGCAGGAACTCGCACGGAAGTGCGACAAGCCTTGAATTGGGAAAGCCTCGACATCAAGGGGGGCCACCTGGAGCCAGGCGGAGTCGTCGGCGACGAAAGCAAGCACGCCGAGTCGGAACTCGTGGCCCATGACCAAACCGCCGCCTGAAACCATTGTCGGCGTTCTGGGAACGGGGGTCCCCAGACTTTCCTGCCTGCGTCCTGTGGCGTGGCTCAAGCAGTGGCCCAGTACGGCCCATCTACATCAACCCAAGCTCAAGACCCTCGCGAGGGGCCAAGTCTCGCGGGGCGGACGACGCAAGGCTTCCTCAGGGGCGGCCTCGCCAGGAAGGCTCACGAGGAGGCAGAGAGATCAAGGCAAGGAGTACCTCACGAGGTGCTCGTGATGCAAGCCATGACGATCGAAACCAGGCAGGCGCCAGGCGGGTGCCAGCCAGCGCAGTGTCCTCATTTCCTCTTTGTTGCAAAGGAGGCAAGCGTAGGCGCGGAGTACCGAGGCATCAAGCAAAGGTTTCCATATCGGTGCAACGAGACCAAGACCGGCAGGACGGAGATCACCGTGGAGCCCAAGACGGCGTCATCGCCAGTGCCTTTGGCAGTCGAAGACCAAATTTAGTCAGGATAGCTTGTACTAGTTGTCCCCCTTCAAAATGGCCGTTGTTGGCTCCCTTCCCGCTCAATATTTGGGAAGAGGACCAGGGCCTCTATAAATAGAGAGAGCCACCACAGTAGAAGGGGGATGGATCGCATCCTTCCCTAGTAGAACACCGCGCCAGCTTAAGAACACCCCACGCGAGGCTGTTCTTCCTTTATACTATTCATCATCAGCCCCAGAGGCAATCCACAACACCACACACTGGATTAGGATATTACTCCACAACGGTGGCCCGAACCAGTATAAACCTTGTGTCCCTTGTGTTGTTCATCGTGTAGCTTAGATTCGCGGCGAGGTTTTGGGGCGTGGATAGGTAGGGAGAAGATATTTGTGCGCACCCCAGAGTTTGAACCTTAAGGGTTTTGCCGAAACCCGATATCCGACATTTGGCGCGCCAGGTAGGGGTGCACAGGAATCTTCTTTCTGCGGTTCTGCATTCCACTGCTTTGTCGCATCCATGTCCGGCGACCCAACGGCCAACGCCGACCGCTGGGCGGCATGGCCTGCCCATGCTACGCCGCCTGCCCAAGGTGACCTCAACCCGACGCCTCAGGCAGTCTGCGCTCTGCAGAACGCTGTAGGGCGTGGGCGACGCGGTCAAGCGCCGCCCGCCCTCACTCCACGGCAGGTGCGATCAGTAGCAAGGGCCTCAAACCACGCTGCAGCCACAGCGCCTCACACCCGACAGGAACAGGCGAACTGAAGGCCGCGCTCACGGTGGCTCGGGAACTGCTACGGTGCCGGCTGTAGGAGAGCGGCCATGCCGTGCTGTTGGAGCGCGTCGCCGAGCTCCTGGATGCTGCAGCTTGAGGGGCGCCTCCTTTCTGTGTCCAGATTCCACCCCAGGCCCCGGGCGGATCATACGGCGGGCCCATCCGCGCCCGTGCAGCCTCAGGCGTACCCCAAGGCTTCATCAACACCAGCTCAACCATCGGCGCAGGGCGTCAAGTTACACCAGCACCACCCTCGGTGAGCAAGGGGATAGGCATCGCCGCCTACGGCCCGCCGCCGCCCTATCACCCCCAAGACGGCGCTTCGAGCCAAGCCGCGTGGAGCATGGGGCACTACAGCTAAGCCTTCGGGGTGGCAGCCTCGGAGGCTTACGTGCCCCGTATGGTTGATCGGGAATACGCGCTGGAAGACGACCCTGGCTCGTTCCTTGGGCCAGGCTGGGAGGAAGAGACACCAGAAGCCAAGCTTCTCCAGGAGCCTCAAGGAAGCCTCACCGGCCACGCCTACGGCAGCGGCTACCGGGTACCACTAATTCCTCAGGAGCAAGCTTATGCTAACGACGGGTCGCAGGGGGTTCAGGTCACTACAGTGGAAGGCTGCCCAAGCTCGGCAGCCTCCCTTCAGCCAGGAGGGGCGCTCTGGGGGCTGCAGGAGAGGGGCCGGGAGCCAGGCCCCTCCTCACGATGCGCGGAGCAAGGTGTTTCTCGGAGGTAGGCCCTCTGCTGGGGAGGTGCCGCAAGGCCTGCCCCCGGCAGAGGACCCGTGCTCATCGGGGGAACCGCTAGCGTCCCCTTTACCCCATTGGCGTCGTCCTTGGTTTCCGGTCGCCGTCAATGGCGGTTGAGGGTGGCGCAAGGCGGGGCCCTCGTCTGGCGATATGAAGCAAGGCTGGTACCTGTGAAGAAGGCCCAGTGCCTGTGAAGCTCGCCGCCCGTGACACTCTCACATAATAATGAGTTGGGACTGTACACGCCCCGGAGTCTCGGGAGAGCCGCCCTCGGGCCTCTAGGGCTCCCTCCCAAGCCCAGTGGCAACACTTAGCTCTGCGCTGGTGAGAAGACATTGAAGACTAGACTAGGTGCCGAACGTGACCTTTTGCTTTTTACCTCCCTTTCTGGTCGAGCTTCCTTGCTTCAGATGTAAGTTGAAGTTGAATTTGCATTTGCATACGCGCGGGGGGGGGGGTGTTTTGTCTCGATTTGTGTGTTTTCTCACGTTCTGGTTTCTACCCTGATTAGGAGTTCGCACCAGCTGCCTCCCCCTCACGAGCCTCTCGCGAGCGGGGCTGGGCACAGCACACGTTCGCATGCCGTCCCGCGGCCAGCACTCGCTCTCTGAGGCTCTCACCACATGGTCAGCAGGCCCCCCCAGAGGACCCACGGAGAATCGCAGCCCCGCAAACCTACCCACGGTACGCCCGGACTAAAGGTAAACCACAACAATTAACCCATCACGGGGCCCGCAACATCATGCGGGCGCGAATTCGGCGTCGTTCCTAAAAACATGTGGACAACAATCCTTTTTACATGAGGGGCTTCCCCTCCCAAAATGCTCTTACAACCTCTAGGGCCGCGCCCGAGTTTCTCTATGCAGGATAAACAGCAGTGGGATATAGGATCAATCAGACATGGCGCTCACCGCATCCTCTTGGTCGCCTCCAGAGGCATCACTGGCGTTGCTGTCACTGTCACTCGCATCACCATCGCCGTCATCGATGCCATCATCACCACCGTTCACCACATCACCTTCATCCGCAGCAACTACCACCCCATCATCATCAAAAGCGAAGGCCCTGACAAGTGCATCCACGTTGTCCTCCACCCACCGCACCAGGCCGCCTCAAATGGCCACGGGCACCGGAGCAATGACGGCATCGAAGTCGAAGTGGGGATCTCTATCCTGAAGATGGCTGAAGACACGGGAGAATGCACGCCCGAGAAGGCTGCGGCTCCTCTCCTCGACAAGCTAGCAAGCTCTCTCAAAGCGATTCTCCAGATGCGTCACTACGTCAGTGAAGAACTGGAGATGACCGGCATAGTTGGTCACATGGGGTTGTGGAGCGGTCGCATCGCAGATATTGTCCAGGGCCGTGTTGGCCCTGTCCCTGAGCGCTTGGAGCATGGGGCCATGCATATGCTCCAGGGTCTGCCGCTGGAGAATTTCTCCTCTGTTCTGCCCGCAACAGACTCAGCATCATCAACCCGCCGTTGGAGAAGAAGTAGCTCGGCGCGGGAGGAGGCCAACTCAGTCTGTGCCGGGACCAGGGCGGCTGCGGTGGCCTCCGTGCGCTGCATCGCTTAGGTCAGCTTGGACCTAAGGGCGGCAGTCCTGCCCGCAGCCTCGGCTTCAATCAGCTCCAGTCTCTCATCGAACTCGTGCACAAGACCCACGCGAACTTCCGCCATGCGGCGGTCGACCTCTTCTTGGATTCTGGCCTCCCGCGCGCCAACATCGTCCTTCGCATGGGTAAGCTGGCGCTCCCTCGTCTCTAACCGCTCAAGGTCGAGATTGCGCTCGGCGGCTTCCTGCGTCAACGCTTCTTCACGCCTCCGGAGCTCCTCCTCCTCAATGGGCATCTCCTTCAGCAATGCAAGGGCGGGCTGGTGCAACTCCACTTGTTGCTCCAGGGAAGTGCTCCAGGCTTGGAGCTCCCACGCGCATTTCTCCGTGATCTCGCGCCATTGGTCTGCTTCCCGAGCCTCCTCAATAGCTTGGGAGCAGGCCTTTCGCGAGGCCGCAAGGGATGCTTCAGCCTTTGCTTGTCAAGCTTGCGCTGATGACACACGAGGTTGACTGCCACCTTCAGCTTGCGTCGCTCCTCAACCAGCTGCAGGTCTTCGGCTTCCAGGCACGAGTCCACGTCCGCGAGCTCTCCACCGAGCTAGCCCATCACGTCCATCGCTTTTTGGAGGAACTCTTGGCGAATGGCGCTGCGCTCCCGCGCTTGCTTGAGCACGTCGTCAATATCATCCTCCGCCACCGGCACTAGCGGAGGGCTCTGAAGCGGCTCGCCCCCTCTCGGCGGGGGGCTGGGGGCTGGCGCCCCCACAATCGCTGGGCGGGTTCCGCAAGGGACCCTGGTCGGCCCGGATCCATCCCCGGAAGAAGGGCCAAGGATCGACTTCAACCATTCACCGTCCACAAATAGAGAGGGAGCCCGGGGCAGGCTGGTCATGCCCCGGGAGAGGTTGCGAAGGAAAGGCGGCAAGAGCACGGGCTCGAGGCACCGTGCGGGCCAGCCCGCCTCTCTGGCCGAACTCGCGTCAGGGGCAGCACATAAGCCCGGGACACCCAAGGCGAGCGATGGAGGCGAGGCCGGAGGAAGTAGCTTCTTGGCAGACTCCGTGAGCTTGGCAGGAGGGATCCTGAAGGGCCACAGTCAGAAAAGGGACCAGTGATTGAGGAATTATAAGAATGAGGTACTTACTCGTCCATGGCGAAGTAATTCTTGTGCTTCAACGGTCGGCAGGGGCGCTCACTGCCACTCGAAGACTCTTTCCTCTTGCGGAGGGCGTCGAAGTCTATGCAGAACCGACCCAGGCTCTCAATGTGAGGGCCGGCGCGTGGCGCAGACGAAGAAGCGCCTGGGCAGCCTGCCTCAGGGGCGCAAAGCTGAGAGGAGCGGTCGGGGACTGCTTCTTGGTGGCCTGCCGAGGCCTCAGGGGCTTCGGCCTCGGGAGCCGCAGGTTGCGCCCCCTCATCAACGACCGCCTTAGGGTGGGCTTCGCAAGCTCCGGAGGACGACGCCTCGGGAGCCCCGTGCGACATCGGCATCTCGACACCAGATCCCCCAGCCTCCAGCGATGCTTGCCTCCCTGCACCCCCTCGTGAGGCAAGACCGGTGTTGGCAACGGGGAAGGGAGCCACGGCAACGGGATTCTCGCGAGACCCCACGAGGCCAGTCGGACGTAGCCCCCATTCGTCGAAGTGAGGCATCTGCCTCGCGAACTCGGCTCCGCCCGAGCAGAGATACAGGAGGTTGCCCCCATGTTGGATATCACCCGTCGAGGGGTCGCCTATCAAGACCTCCAGCACCTTCCTCAGTATTTCAGGCGCCAGCTCTGTATCCTGGAGCCTCATATGGTCTTGATGCCCAGTCAGGGCCCACAACGGTCGAGAAGGGCGCTGGAGAGGGGCAACGCGACACTGGAGGAACTCCTTCACCACCTGGGCGTAGTCACGCCGAGAGCTCTCAACCTCCCCAGCCGACGCTAGACAAAGGAAAGCCGGGGGCTCACGAGCCTCTCGTGGCCCCAGCCTGGATTGGGGATAGCAGGCAATGTCGGATGCGAGAGCAGGGGGCTGGGCACTCCGACATCCACATACAGCCACCGCGTCCGGAACCCATTCATAGAAGGTGAGAGGCTAAAATCAATCCCCGAGGCGGCCGTCTCTGCCATGGCCTGGAAGCTCACGCACCCGAGCACTGCAATGGGTCGATCAGGCGCAAGGAGAAGAAGTGACGCAAGAGGGCAGCGAAAGGGGCAATGCCCACCATGGCTTCGCAGACGAAGGAGAAGATAGCAAGAAGAGTAATGGATTGAGGATCAAGATGCATCATATGGATCTGTTAGTGGGGAAGCACCGCATTAAAGAAAGCAGAGAAAGGGGGAACCAGGCCAGCCCACAGGGCATCGACGGAGACTCGAACCTCTATGACAATCTTGTCGACGGAGGCATGGGATGCAGGCCAAACCGTCGTCCTTCTGCACTCGTTGAAGCTGGTGGCGAGTGCGGGCGGATCTTCTCCAAGGCCTCCAGATTGAGCACAGCGACCGGCCGACGGCGGGCTCGATTGCCAGAGACGAGCTG
This sequence comes from Triticum dicoccoides, assembly GCF_002162155.2. Lineage (NCBI taxonomy): Eukaryota > Viridiplantae > Streptophyta > Magnoliopsida > Poales > Poaceae > Triticum > Triticum dicoccoides. The sequence goes on from NC_041391.1 coordinate 548,497,770, forward strand.
GATGAGGACACGGGCTTCTTCCCCTTCTCTCTGCTAGTTGGCGCCATAGCGATGGAGGGGGCAGAGCTCAAGTCAGATTGGAAGCGAGAGCAGAGGTTCGAGGAAGAAAGGAGAACAGGAAGCACACAGGCAACAAGGAGGGAATAACTGTGTAAAGCTTCGTGGCCACCCAGCCAGACGGATATTGAGGAGCGTGGGGAAGCGGAGACGCCCACGTCCAATCAACCGCCACGCGGCGACCAAGGCCGCAGGCTGTTGGGGCCCGCGGCACTCCGCACTTGCCCTTTGGCTTCGCTGCTAAGCCAAGCCCGAGCGCGCCTTGGGCCCAGGGGCTATTGTCAGTGTTCCGGGAATGGGGGTCCCCAGACTTGCCTGCCTGCGGCCTGTGGCGTGACTCAAGCAGTGGTCCGGTACGGCCCGTCTACATCAACCCAAGCTCAATACCCTCACGAGGGGCCAAGCCTCGTGGGGCGGACGACGCAAGGCTTCCTCAGGGGCGGTCTCGCCAGGTAGGCTCGCGAGCAGGCAGAGAGATCAAGGCAAGGAGTACCTCGCGAGGTGCTCGTGACGCAAGCCATGACGATCGAGACCAGGCGGGCGCCAGCCAGCGCAGTGTCCTTGTTTCCTCTTTGGTGCAAAGGGGGCAAGCGCAGGCGCGAAGTACCGAGGCATCAAGCAAAGGTTTCCATATCGGTGCAACGAGACCAAGACCGACAGGATGGAGATCACCGTGGAGCCCAAGATGGCGTCATCGCCAGTGCCTTTGGCAGTCGAAGACCAAATTTAGTCAGGATAGCTTGTACTAGTTGTCCCCCTTCAAAATGGCCGTTGTTGGCTCCCTTCCCGCTCAATATTTGGGAAGAGGACCAAGGCCTCTATAAATAGAGAGAGCCACCACAGTAGAAGGGGGATGGATCACATCCTTCCCTAGCAGAACACCGCGCCAGCTCAAGAACACCCCTCGCGAGGCTGTTCTTCTTCTGTACTGTTCATCATCAGCCCCAGAGGCAATCCACCACACCACACACTGGATTAGGGTATTACACCACAACGGTGGCCCGAACCAGTATAAACCTTGTGTCCCTTGTGTTGTTCATCGTATAGCTTAGATTCACGGCGAGGTTTTGGGGCGTGGATCGGTAGGGAGAAGATATTCGTGCGCACCCCAGAGTTCGGACCTTAAGGGTTTTGCCGGAACCCGATATCCGACAACCAGGCTGATGAAGATCGAAGAAAATGCAACCTCGCCGGAAGTCGCTAAGACGCTTTGCCCCACGGTGGGCTCCAATTGTCATGGTTCTAAGTATGACAGTAAGTATAGGGGGTACGAATGAGGAGGCAAGGTCCTAGCTACGGTGAGATTGTATGCGAGTGTTTATGAGTTCAGGACCCTCTCGGAGGAGGTAAAAGCCCTACGTCTCGGTGCCCTAAGGTGGTCGACTGGAATATGGAAGTGTATGTTACAGGGGGTGCGAACCCTTATGCCAGAGGAGGGGGTGGCTTATATAGAGTGCGTCAGGACCCCAGCCATCCCCAGTTACAAGGAACTCAATGCACATAAAGATGGGGCATTACTGATAACGCCAGCCATAAAGTGCTATTAATGATCTTAAAGACTACAGAGTGAACGCCTGACCGTTGCTGTCCTGGTCGACTCCTGGTCTTCGGTCGGTCGAGTGATTTCTTGTATGGTCGAATGATATCAAGAGGGAGGGGTACCCAAGTGAGGTGACTGGTCGAGTGGATTGCACTCGACGCCTTCAATTGGTACTCCATGTTGTGTCTTGGGTGTCTTTGCTTCTAGGGTAGTGATTGTTGGGGAACGTAGTAATTTCAAAAAAATTCCTACGCACATGCAAGATCATGGTGATGCATAGCAACGAGATGGGAGAGTGAAGTCCACGTACCCTCGTAGACCGTAAGCGGAAGCGTTATGACAACGCGGTTGATGTAGTCGTACGTCTTCACGATCCGACCGATCCAAGCACCGAACGTACTGCACCTCACTGTTCTGCACACGTTCAGCTCGATGACGATCCCCGGACTCCAATCCAGCAGGGTGTCGGGGATGAGTTCCTTCAGCACGACGGCGTGGTGACGGTGATGATGTTCTACCGACGTAGGGCTTCGCCTAAGCACCGCTACGATATGACCGAGGTGGAATATGGTGGAGGGGGCACCGCACACGGCTAAGGAACGATCACGAAGATCAACTTGTGTGTTCTAGGGTGCCCCCTGCCCCCGTATATAAAGGAGCAAGGGGGGAGGCCGGCCGGCCCTTGCGGCACGCCAAGGAGGGGGGAGTCCTCCTCCTAGTGGGAGTAGGACTCCCCTTTCCTAGTCCAACTAGGAAGGAGGAAGGGGGAAGGAAAGAGAGGGAGAGGGAGAGGGAAAGAAGGGCCGCGCCCCCCTCCCCTTGTCCAATTCGGACTCCCCATGGGATGGGGCGCGCCACCTCCTGGGCTGCTGCCCTCTCTCTCCCCTCAGGCCCACTAAGGCCCAATACTTCCCCGGGGGGTTCCGGTAACCCCTCCGGCACTCCGGTTTCCTCCGAAATCACCCGGAACATTTCCGGTGTCCGAATATAGTCGTCCAATATATCGATCTTTATGTCTCGACCATTTCGAGACTCCTCGTCATGTCCGTGATCACATCCGGGACTCCGAACAACCTTCGGTACATCAAAACTTATAAACTCATAATAAAACTGTCATCGTAACGTTAAGCGTGCGGACCCTACGGGTTCGAGAACTATGTAGACATGATCAAGAACTGTTTCCAGTCAATAACCAATAGTGGAACCTGGATGGTCATATTGGCTCCTACATATTCTACGAAGATCTTTATCGGTCAAACCGCATAACAACATACGTTGTTCCCTTTGTCATCGGTATGTTACTTGCCCGAGATTCGATCGTCGGTATCCAATACCTAGTTCAATCTCGTTACCGGCAAGTCTCTTTACTCGTTCCGTAATACATCATCCCGTAACTAACTCATTAGTTACGATGCTTGCAAGGCTTAAGTGATGTGTATTACCGAGAGGGCCCAGAGATACCTCTCCGACAATCGGAGTGACAAATCCTAATCTCGAAATACGCCAACTCAACATGTACCTTCGGAGACACCTGTAGAGCTCCTTTATAATCACCCAGTTACGTTGTGATGTTTGGTAGCACACAAAGTGTTCCTCCGGTAAACGGGAGTTGCATAATCTCATAGTCATAGGAACATGTATAAGTCATGAAGAAAGCAATAGCAACATACTAAACGATCAAGTGCTAAGCTAACGGAATGGGTCAAGTCAATCACATCATTCTCCTAATGATGTGATCCCATTAATCAAATGACAACACATGTCTATGGTTAGGAAACATAACCATCTTTGATTAATGAGCTAGTCAAGTAGAGGCATACTAGTGACACTATGTTTGTCTATGTATTCACACATGTATTATGTTTCCGGTTAATACAATTCTAGCATGAATAATAAACATTTATCATGAAATAAGGAAATAAATAATAACTTTATTATTGCCTCTAGGGCATATTTCCTTCAGTGATGGGCGTATAGGTCAGGCCTATGACCCTACCCTAGGTCTATATCATGATCACCAACATCTAGAGGAATGCCTGAATCGGCCCTTTTTGTGGAGCCAGGCCCGAGCGGTGCAACCATAGGCACATTGGCGTGGGCGATTGCACGCGTCGACGCGGTCTCGAGAAGTCACGCTGTTTTTGAAGCATTGTCATAAATTACCCGCCTCTCTTCCTCGCCGCTCTCTTCCTTCTTCCCCACTGACATTAACGGTGGCGACCACTAGAGCGACAACAGCATGATCCAAGACATCGGCAACCATAAGAGCGACGCCATACCTCCACCGAAGCTCATCGGCCATGGTGGTAAGTCTTTGCCCTTTCTCTAGATTAACTGCTTTCGACTCGAGCTAGATTTGATTTGAGCATGCAATTGGAGAGTTAGGGAGGGGATTGAACACATCGGGGGTGGGGGGTGGATTAAAACACTGCCATCGATCGATTCTGCACCTATGACTTCTAGGGTTCATAGCTTATTTTTCGATTACATCGGGGGTGGGGATTGGGGTACAAACTTTCTTGTCTAGCCGCGACGATCCTGGAGTTGCATCGAGCGGCGGCGGGAGGTGGGGTGCGTAGCCATATTCTTTTTCGCCTCATCATATTCGTCGTCATCGTCTTCGTCATGAATGATGGGTCTTGCACAGTCGCGTGCCCCCCGCGCCCTCGCCACCATCTGCATCTCGTCGTTGTCGTAGGTGACCCGAACATCCTACTTCAGTACACCATGGCACGCTGGTCTTGAGGCGCCTTGTACTGCCTGTACTTGGCCCATCTTGCCCTCTGTCTAGTGTCGTTTGAGTCTGCCTGATTCATGGCCCAATGCAGGATGTCCACTAACATTGCGCCCTTTGTAGGGTCTGAAATCAGTGTTTTTAGCTCGTCCGGTGTAGCCCTCTTAATCACACCGTCAGCCTCCTTGTGCATGTCATCGATGCTGCTGAAGTTCGAGCACACTTCCATGGTGTGCTTGAACTTCTTGCGGTCACCTAGTGAGCACCCAAGGAAGAAGGCCCTCCATCCAATGCCCCAGGGGAAAGGGTTGGGGTTGGAGTTCATGGCGAGGGAGAGGTGGTGAAACAGAGAGGTGGAAGAGGAGAGGTGGTGAAATAGAGGGGGTTTGAGTGCGGTGTTGGGTTAGCAGGGTGGGTTAATATAGGAGTGTTAGGCCGATAGTTATGAATGTTGACCATTGAACTGTGTGTTGTTCATAATGCAGATGGAGAAGGGCAAGGAGGTTGTTCCACCATTGGAGAAGGGCAAGGAGGTCATGCTGCCATTGGTCAAAGTGCCCGTGCAGTATCACCCAAGCGCCAAGCGGAGGAACTATATCCACTACCATGAGGAGTCAGGACCAAGCCACTTATGCAAGGTTATCCTTGCTCCAAAGCTGGAGAGTTCGCCAATGGCTCTGGAGTTCACGAAGCACTTGTCCGCCGTCCCTGCAAAGTTCAAGCTCAAGACGAACATCGGCTGCACCTGACGGGTGACAGTGAGGGTGGTCAATGGCAGGGTCACCCTTGATCAGGGTTGGGCCACCTTCGCATCCGTTCACCAAATCATGATCAGGTACATGCTGAAATTCAAGTTGCTGACCCACGACACCATGAAGGTCATCGTCTTCAACGATGAGGGTGTGGGGGTGGTCACCAAGAGCAAGGAGCAAGACAACGTCTTTCGCCGTGACCGCCTGAGCTCCTGTTGCCCGTTCCTTGTTGGTTTAAGACTTCGGTTTCGTTTAAAACTTATCGTGCTATGTTGGTTGAAAAACTTGTGATGCATGATTATGACTTGTGTTTGTGCCTAAGTTTGTTCTGTTGCTCTAGTTTAGTTCTTAGTTCTCCATGCGTGCCTTTGGTAACCTCACCACATCGAGGAGGTTACCACACAACTGTCCTGGGTGTAACCAAACAACCAGACTTTGTGTTTTCCTTGAATCAAGTCCGCAACTAAACAAACGGGCCTTCTCGACACATGCAGGCTAGAGGGGATGCAGACAACCAATCAACATGCAGATATTGGTCTTTTGCCTACATATTCTCAGCCAGGCCCATTTGGGACAAGTATGCAAAGTACCTCGAAACGATGCAGGTAACCAAACACATCCTTTGGTGATTGGTTTTTGGGTACTCTCGTGTAGCGTCGCGGAAGGAATATAGTACAATAATAGAAAAACCCTAAGGACATAATCTTTTTGTTAACTTTAACGATGGTAGATCCCCACACATGAGCAAGGCGAGTAGTTGGCGCACAACCGTGGGTTTCAAGTCAACGTTAACCTAACGGAATTCACAAATCCTTCATCAACATAGTCTTTGTCATCGCCAAGAGTACACCTTAAAGTAACGAAGCTGGCCTCAATGGTCTTATTCTGTAATTTCACCACTGCACACGAGGCGAAGAGGAGGGCGGAGGGCAGGTGAGAATTCATGAAATATCGATCAATAACCACTTGTCGTGGTGGGTCATACTGTTTACGCATCATACACATGTGCACATCAACCGTAAGGAAACACAAGAAGTCATTCTCCATGGTTTCGGTCAAATTGCAGATTACCACTGTCGAAAAGCTGGTGGGTGTCATAGTCATCTTTGAGGAACACAGTTACTAGCCGCCGGATATAAAGATCTTGAAAACGCTCGGGTCGGAGAACCTCTCACCTCGGATGTACACAAACTCGTTGTGCACACACTCACAATTCTTTTATGTGTGTGAAGCTCGCGTTGACGCACACCCATTTTCGTGAGTATTATCCTGGCCCTGATTTGTCGCCGTCTCGATCAATCAGTACGTATATTGTACTGCCGCGTCTGGAGATGGCACCAATCAGGGCGTGGTCATTGAAATTCGTTGGCTCCCGCGTGCGTCACATGACAATGACCCCTGATCAGAAGAAATGGAACGCCTGGGCAAGGCGCCAAGGTTTGATTATCCTCCTTGTCCTCAGAGAAAAGCTCCACCACAACAAACTCTAGTTAATCTCCTCCTCCGATGGGACCCTTACGCCAAGTACGACACCGTGTATACAGCACATTATTCATGCATGGAGCCATGGGAGTACATGCTTAATCAGTGCGAAAATACCTGTACATGCGTTGGGATCATAATTAGAACTTCGAAGCATTACTAGTACTTTTTTTTAGGGAACTTCGAACCATTACTTTTTTATTTAGGGAACTTCGAAGCATTACTTGTAAACGTAGCATCCATCGTCCCAGCAGTATCCAGACTCTAAGCAGCCCATTTTAAATCGGTCGCGCGAGTGATGATCATGACAGCATGTCGTGGTTACTGGTTAGGTTAATTAACCCAAGCATATATGGAAGAATCGTACGAGGCCGGTTGTCCTGTGCGTACGTATCTGGCCAGCCGTACGTATACAATAAGAAAAAAAGAAATCACCAGCACAGTAAAATGTCCTTAATTTAGACGCGCCCCCTATTCTAGCTCACGCCTTCATTTAGCCTTGTCTGCCTACTGTCCACCAGACTCTGCGGTCACAACGGCATCGGCAGGCGCACACTGGAGCTAGCTAGCGCGTGCGCTAGGGCGGCAGGGGAGCGCGGCACGTACGCCTGGTACGTGTCCGCGGGCGCGCGCGCTCGGGCTGGCCTGTGCCGTTGTGGCTCTAGACTCAGCCCTAGGGTCCCCCGCGCGGGCGGCCGTGTCCTGGCCGGCCGGCCGGTCCAACTAACGCGACAAACGAGTCCACGGCCGGGCTCGGGGCGCGCCCGTCGCTTTGGGATTGCGCGGGCCATCGCTTCCCCGGCCCGACCTGGAGCGAGTAAAAACGGAGTTGGTGGGGGGTGGGACTTCTCGGAATCGGGAGCCATCATGCTCGTACATAGATGAGATAGCGAGACTCTGCGAGAGAGAGAGGCCGGGCCTTATCAGCAGCGCCATCCCATCCCTCGCCGTCCCCCCTTCTTCCTCCCCAGCTCGCCTGCCTGCCTGCCTGCCTGCCTTTAATTCGCCACTCCCTCCCTCCCTCGCCGCCACGTCCGGCCTCTTCTCGATCCCGCGCTCCCTCTTAGTACGTGTGGAGGCTTCGACCGATCCGTATCGCTCTCGGACGAGCAGCTGGCTACGCGCTAGCTCACGGGGAAAGCGCGCGGCGTCGTCGCAGTTGGTGGAGGGGGAGGCGCGTCTCTGCCGCAAAGCGCCGCCGTCGTCGGGGGCAAGCTTGTGCTGGAGGTAAGGAACATGAACTCGCGAGCTTGCTTTACTAGCTAGCTAGAGTGCATCATTGCTAGAGCAGCTCTAGAGTCTAGGCAAGTCGTCAAGTTGACGACGCCGCCAGGATA
>NC_041391.1:548505918-548521810 GCF_002162155.2 Triticum dicoccoides
AAGATCTTCCATTTCGCGTTGCTTCTCCTTTCGTAGCTGTGCTGCACTGCCGCATGCGAACTAATTGAGCTGCTGTGGAAAATCGGTGTAGTGGCGGTGGAGCTAGCGCTGAAGCCAAGGAGGTGTGAAGGGCGACCGATCGACGGCAAAGCTGGCGGCCGGCAAGTGGTGGGAGCGGCCAGATGAAGCGGCCATGGCCGGGATGGACCCCGGCGGGGGCAGCCCGGGCGCCGGCAGCTCGCGCTACTTCCACCACCTGCTCCGCCCGCAGCAGCAGCAGCCCTCGCCGCTCTCGCCCAACTCCCACGTCAAGATGGAGCACTCCAAGATGTCGTCGCCCGACAAGACCCCCGTGGGCGACGCGGACGCCGGCGGGAGCGGCAGCGGTGCTGGCGGTGACCAGCCGTCGTCGTCTGCCATGGTCCCGGTCGACGGTGGCAGCGGAGGAGCCGGCAGCGGCGGCTCGGGCGGACCCACCCGCCGTCCGCGCGGCCGACCCGCGGGGTCCAAGAACAAGCCCAAGCCGCCCATCATCGTGACGCGCGACAGCCCCAACGCGCTGCACTCGCACGTCCTCGAGGTCTCCGCGGGGGCCGATATCGTCGACTGCGTCGCCGAGTACGCGCGCCGCCGCGGCCGCGGCGTCTGCGTGCTGAGTGGAGGCGGCGCCGTCGTCAACGTGGCGCTCCGCCAGCCGGGTGCGTCGCCCCCGGGCAGCGTGGTGGCCACGCTCCGGGGCCGGTTCGAGATCCTCTCGCTCACCGGCACGGTGCTGCCGCCGCCCGCACCCCCTGGCGCCAGTGGCCTCACCGTGTTCCTCTCCGGTGGGCAGGGCCAGGTGATCGGCGGCAGCGTGGTGGGAACTCTTGTCGCCGCGGGGCCCGTCGTCCTGATGGCCGCGTCGTTCTCGAACGCCGTCTACGAGCGGCTCCCGCTGGAGGGGGAGGAAGAGGAGGTGGCGGCCGCCGCCGCTGGAGCGGAAGCGCAAGATCAGGTGGCACAGTCAGGCGGGCCACCAGGGCAGCAGCCGGCGGCATCACAGTCCTCCGGCGTGACTGGAGGCGATGCTGGCGGCATGTCGCTCTACAACCTTGCGGGCGGGAATGTGGGGAACTACCAGCTTCCCGGAGACAACTTTGGAGCCTGGGGTGGCGGCGGTGGCGGAGTCAGGCCACCGTTCTGATCCATGTCTAGGCAGTGCAATCCACAGTTCTACACTCACACGACGAAGACATCACAGAAGTTTGAAATGGCGGAGAAGCTATTGATATCCGGTACAGATGGAGAGCTTATGCATTGCTGGATTGTTCATTGGACTGACCTTGTGATCTTGGTGCTATTTACACGCATGCGTCGCGCATGCATGCGTTGCAAAGATTGGGTATACAGGAGGGAGATCTATTGGCGATCATGAGGGGTATACTATGTTCAGGGAGCTGGTAGGAAGCTGATTATTCAAGGGACAAGAAACAGTTGGTCCAAGATCAAATTCGCAATAAGTTGAAAGGTCAGTGAGATCCAATGTTTTGTTTTTCTAGCAACAGCGAGTGTTTTTCTTTTTTCTTTTTCCCTTCCTCTTCGTTTTCGTTTGTAATGTTCTATTCTATGATCTGGATGTATCTTGCTGTAGAATGATGTTCCTTGAAACTTTTGCTTCCCTTTCCTTTCCATGGCAAAAATATCATGCATGCATGCATGGTCGCTTCCAGAGTTTCACATGCATTCCTTGACATATAAATTGCATATCTACGGTCAATTCTTGAATCGATGGTGTTCTCGTGCTGGTCAAAATTTGCAAGCCCTAGCTTGGTCTAAAGCGTGCATGTGTTTGGAACACTGTGCTTTACATTAAGGTAAAAATAAATTATATACTAGTACTATGCAGCTAGCATGTCTCGGTCCAATGAATTAAGCTCTTCTTCCTATGAGGAGCCACATGATGGTGGTGGTAGTACTCAGTTTTTTGTTGCATACGCTCCCTTCTAGCTCAGGCCAAGAGCCTTCTGTCCCTCTCTATTTGTTTCACCTGCGTGCAGTCTTCAGTGGCTTCTGCGACCTCAGCTGAGCAGCTGACACTCCAGTGCTCAGTCAATTTGGCCTTTCATTGCCTTCAATTATAGACGCAAAGCATAGATGAGAAGGCTATACATACGTGTAGGTGCAAAGCATAGATGAGAAAGTGGCAGTGGCAGTGATGCTACTGTACCGATCATTTATTGAATGTGCAGTAGAGAGGGAGGGGAAGATGCCAAGCCCGGAATTCACACTGCGCGCGAGATGAGATTCTCACCTTGTGCTTTTGTACTGGATCCTCGCAAGTACAATTTCTGGAACAGGGGCTCCAGCCCAGACAGACCCTTAAATGGAAAAAAGAGGAGGAAGCTTTCCCTTTTGCATAATTTCTGGGAAGGGGAAGGGAGGGCACTCTCTATCTCTCCTCGGCTTTGGAACTTGCTCAGAGCTTTTGCAACTTTTGGCCTTGAAGACGCAGATGCCAACCCATCGCCTGTTCACCTGCCTTCTTTCTTTGGTCAAGTCAAGCATCATCTCTCTCTCTCACACACACACGCGGTACTGGGGTGGAGTACGATGCATGGCCACTTGTCCGGCACAGTGCACTGCATTCAAAACGACGTGATGCTGCGATTTCCATTTGAACCGTGAGATCGTGTAGAAAAGAAATGAATCAAATCTTGGGTTTTCCTAGGAAAAAAACTGACTCTGAGTGTGCTTGGTGTTTTGGTACACATTATTATTTTTTTGGGCGAAAGGTACACCTTTTTTTTTTACTTGAGAAGACTTCTCATCACCTTTTGTGAAGCTGTTTTACTTCCAAGCTGTCTTATACCGCTGGAATGGTTTGGTCTGGAAACGGATTATCGGGGGGTGCCTGAACATTGATGCACACATGGAAAAAAATCTGATAGGGGGTGACAGTTTTTTTTTTTTTTTTGCGAATAGATCAGGTGACAGTATATACCTGAATATAATACACGACAGCACTTGGGGCTACGCGTTGTCGTCCATGTTCAAACGCGGGAACTATATTTGCTGTTGTGGTATACAGGCCAAGAAGAAAAATTAAACATGAAATAACAACGGACGTATGTTTGTACACAACTAAAAGCTGGTGCTGCATTTCTGATTTTCCAAATCTACCAGAGCATATACTACCTTGCATGCATCAACTTAATTTCTACTCACAACGGACAAATTTAGTGCCTCTTTGGATCGCAGGAATTTCAAAAACACATCTTCCACCAAACATATTCTGCCACATCGTAGAGAAGAAGCAATTGATCCACACATGGCATGTTTTGCCAGTGCACAATGAACAGATAAATGATCCAACAATTATTTATTATCACAAATACACTCTTATTTCCTAGTTAAGTGATCCACCTTTTTGCCCTTCACCATGATATATATGTAGTAATACTATTACTCACCCAGGATGCAGAATAAGTTATTCTTCACCCGAGGTAATCTTACGGCCATTCTATAATATATCACATTTCGTATACAAATGGTTGCATTCATATCGATTCACTACGTAAAATTTGGCATAATAAAACAAATATATAGGTCATAAGAATAGAAAAATTGTATTTTATGTATATTTAACACTATGTTTTTAGGTTTGTAATTTTATGTAATATATAATATATTTTTATGACAATTATATATTTTCTTACATTCTCTTTTTACATATGTAGTAAAACAAAATTTACAGGACAGAAAAATATGGTGCATTGATGTTAAAATAGAGGGGAAGGGGGGTGAAGAATAACTATTCCTTACTCAGGGTGATGAATAGCGTGACTATAAATGTAACTATTTGTATACCAAATGCAATTTATTTAAGAAACACTCATAAGATTACCTCGGATAAAGAATAACTTATTCTGCATCCCCGGTGATGAATAATATTATTATATTTGTGAATAAGAATCACCACTCAAGATACATTCTTTAGATCCTGCCACAAAAGTGCAGCCTCCCTCTAAAAAACCTGTTTAAAACCTAATATATCCCAAACCACTAGAAAATTTCGTACATATATTCGGGTCAAAAAAATCATACTCACAAAGGTCCACTTTCAACCACAAATCCTACTACTGTCCTGTTTTTGGACTATTGGCCCTCTAAAAAAACTTACTTTAAAAACGCCATGCATGAAATGTCATTGATTTGGTCTACTTGAAATCTGAATCAAAGTCATGTTTACAATATTTATCAATATTATTTGCTGCCATAAGTCCACTACTTCTAAGTGTATAAACCAAGCCATATTGGTCAATCGGTCGGAGAACAACAAACTACATAGTGCAAGTATAATAAGGCAAAGTAAACAACTATAAGAGTTGCCACATACGATATGTGTTGAGTTGAAGGAGAGAGGGGAAGTAGGATCTAGATTTATAGACAGAAGAAGCACATGCTCTAACTCGCCTTTTGAGAGAATGAGGTGGGCGAAGTATTAATGACGTGGTCTGTAGCAACTGACTCTACTATTAGTTGCTCAGGAAATGAATTTGATCTTCCATTGTATTCGTAAAACAATCCGTGAAGGAAAAAAACACCGTTGACTACCTCAAAAAATATTTAAGGCCAAATAGGTGTGAAAAGTACTTGTATATAGCAATACAATTTATACTTTTTGGCCAAAAGTCAAAGGATTTTTTCTTCGTGAGATTTTATATCCTAGTGCAAAAGAAAGTCAACTTTATTCCAAATTTATTTATGGAATTTTTTACTTCTTCATTTTTTCCATATAGGGTGTATATACAACCGAGAACCAAAGGCATTTCCCGTCATATAATGGGCTTACTATAGATGAGTTATGGGTTTGGATATGATAATTCAAGTTTGAGCCCGGGCACATCTACACGCGACGAATAATAGATTCAAACAAAATAGTAAAAATCGAAAAAGTTTTGGATTTTTTTGGCATCCAAGATGATCGAGTGCACTAAGAGTGTGCAAATTTTCATTATGTTTGGACATTTGAGAAGATCTAAGCAAAAAGGGCTAAACCGAACCCAAATAGTTTACTTTTCAAAGTTTCTTTCACAACCAAATCTTGTCTTTTTTCCTAAGAACGCCACGAATGTCCAAACATCACAAACTTTTGCACGCGCATCACGCATTCAAGTATCTTAGAGGCAAAAAAAAATCCATTTTTTGATTATATTTTTACTATTTAAACGATTTTATAGTTCACATCTAGGTGCATCTTCACCTAGGCATTGAATCACTGCTTCCATTTGGGTATAGCAATTAATGTTTTCCTGCATGAGGAGTAAAACATACACGATTGAGGGAGGAAAGCAGCGCCAACTTTTAGCGCTCACAAGGTGTAACGTCCAACATGCGGTCCTAACCCGAATGAAGACTTTATAATCCTCGCTAATGATAGAAGCACATATTGAAGATGTCAGTAACCAGGTGGACTTCACAACAAATACAACATCAACTAAAGAGATGAGAATACAAGCGTTTCAGTTGGCTTACACTCGACACAACAAAGAAAGCTAACAATATAACTGTCACAATCAACCAATACATAACACTCATCATACAATAAGACAGGATCCGAGTGCGGATTAGAAGTAAATTGGCCTAAAGTGGCCCCAAACAAAGAAAGCAACGTCCACCATGCTAATTCCAGGCTGCCAACTAGGAACCCATCCTATGATCGTCGTGGAAGAAGAAGAAAAAATTCCAAATAGAACAACACATTCCTCTCGCGTTAGAGAATCGCTCTACTTGTACCTACATCTGGTCTTGTGGGGTATGTGTGGGTCATTGAGACTTTGCAATAACATTACGAAGGATATCAGGACTAACAATACTTAATTGGTTAAATATGGTTAAGTGGCGACGTTGGAGCAAGCACTAAGCATTTGTAAACCAACTATTCTATTGAGGCAACTACAGTTTTTGCGCATTTTTTTATTTTTCTTCATTCTTCTCTTAATGTTTTATTATCGCTTTTTTAGATTTCTAAAATGGAAGAAATTTTAATTTAATTAAAATACGTTCATCGCATGTTCAATAGATGTTAATGCAGTGTTAAAAATGTTCGCGCAATTTATCGTAAATGTTGTTAGCATTCAAGAAAAATGTTTGTGACATTTAAAAAATGATCATGTATTTCAGAAATATGTTCATGACATATTTAAAATATTTATACGATGTAAAAAAATATTTTTGTCAGTCAGAAAAAAAGTGACGTCATTCAAAAAAGCATACGTGACATTTTTAAAAGTGATCTCTCATTTTTTTAAAAATTGCTCATGACATTTAAACAATGTTTGTACAATGTAAATACAAACATGTCATTCAAGTTAATTGTTGATGACATTAAAAATACACATGCCATTTTAAAAAAACATTTGACGCGTTTCAATAATATGGTAGTGACATTTTGGAAAAATTGGTTATACAATGTAAATAAAATGTTTGTATAGTTTTAAAACAATGTTTGCCATCTCTATTAAAAAGAATTTCAGTGTGTACTTGAAAATTATTTAACCCATATTAGAGATATTTCTCATAAACATGTATTTGAAAAAAATGGTTGTCTTGTATTTAAAAAATGTGTAGGGTATTACAAAAAAAAAATGTTGCAGCGCCATTGAGAGTTCAGGTGTGTTGTATGTGTTCCTGGGCTCTGCCATAGTGCACGACGTAGCCATCTTGGAGATAGTACCCGTCGTAGAGTCGCAGTGTGACTTGCCCCCGCCCGGTGCTCGACCATGTGCCGCGGAAGCGCTGTAAGGGAGAGGAGGGCGGGTGATGTCATACGGGAGAGGAGCGTGGCGCAATTGAAGGGAGAGCGCATAGGTCGGGCTTCCAGTTAAATCGAAAAAGGCTTGCGAACACGAAATGTATGGCTTATGACTAATGAATAATGAGATCGCGTGAATGGACGAGCGTCGAGTCACGGGAGGCAAGCAAACGCTTTTTGTGGGCCAGATGAAGGCGAGCAATTCCCTGGTACAACTTGCTCTAAGTTTTTTTTTTTTGAACCATGTAGGAGAATTGCATGTATTATGTTAAACATAGAAAAGATGTAAAATATATCACTACCTGTCCGATAATTTAGTATAATCAATCAGAACACAACAAATAAATGTGTGCCGATTACATAGTGCTGGGCTTGGTTTTGACTCAATAAATGCGTGCCTATTGAGTACAACCCTTTCTTTTCTCGGGCAAGTCTATGTCGCGCCCTTAGAAAGACGGAAGCCGAGCTCTTATAGGGAGTCGGTACTCACGTACTGCGCTAGCCTAGTAGCCATGTGGATTCTTCATGCTGACATCACCCGTGTTTTCCCCCTCCTTTTGTCATTTTGTTTACAGTTTAAAATTACTAAAATCATAGTATTTATACAATGTAGAAAACATTCACACAAGTTTCGTATCGCAAAAAAAAAGGTTAACACCTTTTCAGGAAAATGTTCAAAAAACATATTTCAAAAAAAGTTAATTATGTATTTGAAATATATTAAATGTTTATAGCAATGTCTTATAGATCTAAAAAAAAATCTATAATGTGTATGAAAATAGTAGACATAAAAACACATGTTTGAAAAAAAATGTTATCAAGACTTGTTACGAGTTACGATAGCCGGTGCTAGCCTCTGGTGCTTTGTAATTGGCCTGGCCAACGTACAGTTCTACACATTTTTTTTCTTTTTCCTTCTTCTTCTTTCTTTTTGTTTTATTTTAATAATTTTATTTATATTTATTAAATTAAAAAATATACTAGGTTTCAATTTAAAATATGTTCATCGCATATTCAAAATAATGTTGATGCACTGCTAGAAAAAATGTTTGCACAAATTTATAAAATATTGATAGCATTCAAAACAAATGTTCGTGCCATTTAAAAATGTCCACGTGTTTCAAAGAAACGCTCGTGGGAGTTTTAAAAAAATGCAATGTAGAAAAATATCCGGGGTTATACATGACATTTGAAATGAATATTAGCGCATTTCAGAAAAATGTTCTTGACATTGTTTGTATAATGTGAAAATAGTCATGTAATTCAACATAAATATTCATGTTATTCACAAAAATGTACGGGAATTGGAAAAAATATTAGCGACTTTATAAAATATGTTTGTGACATTTTGGAGAACAAATTGTCTATATAATATTAAAAAATGTTTCATGCCAATTAAAAATGTTAATATTTGTTTGAAAAATATTTAACATGTATTCATAATTGTTTTGGAAATAACAATCTTATATTTAAAAATGTTCAATATGTATACAAAAAGCTATGCATATATAGGAAATTAGGGTTTTATCAGTTTTGCCATTAGTGTTTCATACTACTAATTTTAATCTAAGTTTCAACTACTCATAAATACCATCCTCCCGTTAAGCATGTGCTAAAAATGTCATTTGGTATCATTCCTGTCCAGTCAAAGTCCGTTGACCGGGGTGAAGTGACCAAAATACTCTAGGCCCCACTTGTGATCACGGGCGTGAGGCAAGGTGTGGTGAGGTAGGCGGAGGAAGCGTGGGACCACTCCTCTTCTGAAGTTCCAACAACATGTCGAAGAGAATTCCTTATAAGAAGGTCTCAACTATCCTACGCTCCGAGCGTGGTACTAAAAACTTCCAACCATGTCATAACACGCCCACATCGGCCTTTGAGTTTTTTCATGATTTTTTTCATTTATGGACCCAAGACCCATCAATAATTCGAGAAAGTACCTAGGGAGACAGAGGCAAAGTAATGGGTGGTGCTGGTTGCTGTACCCATGAGATCTCACATCTGTTGGATATGTTCCTCGGCTACGTCATAGTGCAGGTCATAGCCATCCTGGAGATAGTACTTGACCTCAGAAATGTGGCACAACACGCCCAGCGCCAACCCAACATATAGGTCGTATTCTGACTTGGCGCAGTCGCCGACGTGTACTACATCATATGGTGCCCGGTTCTGTGTTTGGTAGCACGGTATGGGAGGGGAGGACGGGCATTGTCGTATGTGAGAGTGACGGGGCACAAGAGAAGCGAGAGCGGGGAGGGAGCTGAGTCTATGTTTGTGGTTTGGAAGGATGGTCCCACAGGTTGGGCGTTTGGTAAAATTGGAAAAGGTTCAGGAACGCGAGACAGGTGACGTATGATGAATGAACGATGAGATTGCGTGAATGGATAAGCGCGGAATCGCACAAGCGGGCACAATTTATGGGCTTGTCGAAGGTAAGCGAAGTCTGCTACAGCTAGCTCTAACCGTTTTATACAAACGGTCTCAAAATTGGCCAGTACAGTGGACACATATTTGAGGTGAGTTGTGCTTGGTTGTAACCCAAAAAATGTGCGCCTAGTCAACCCTTTCTTTTTCTTAGGCAAGTCTATGTCTCGTCTTTAGTAAGACGGAAGTCGACCTCGTCTGCATGGAGCCAGTAGTGGGCCGGCCCAGTACCATGTGGTTTCATCACACTGATGTCACACATGATATTTCTTACATTTGTTTAAATATGTATATTTAAAGAAACAATTTAATAACTTTTTCAGAAGTGTTCATCGTATATAAAACAAAGTTGCTGCAGTGAGAAAAAGACGCCCACTCGACTTATAGAAAATGTGTTCCAAAAAACTTATAGAAAATGTTTGTACCATTCAATAAAAAGATGTGACATTCCGAAAATGTTCACACATTAAAAAAATGTTCGGAAATTAAAAACATTATTCCATAACTTTAAAAAAATGTATTAATTCTTTTAAAATGCTCACACATTTCAAAACCACTATGTTTGTGACATTTAAAAATATATTTATACAATGTAAAATAGTGTTCGCATAGTTAAAAAAACATCCCAATGTGTATTTGAAGAATATTTAGCACTTATTTAGAAAATGTTCAAAACACCTATTTGAATAAATGTTAATCATGTATTTGAAAATGTTAAGCATATATAAATAAAAAGATAGATGAAAAATAGAAAACCAAAGAAATCCGGAGAAAAAAAAGATGAAAACCGATATAAAAACCACAGAAAAACGCATGCCCTACAGTATTGGACCAGCCCAATAGCGTCATCCTGTATGGACAAGCAAGACGTGAAATATTGTTTGCGTCTTCACTTAGCCGACTTTCTTCTTTTCTAGTATAAGGTATGTCCTTGTCCGAAGCGTGGCTGGGTCGAGGATGAGACCAACCTGATGGAGTTCGCGCCTGCCTGCGTGCCTGCCTATTTATGCTACCCGACCCCTATAAAACACAAAAAGAAAAAAATTGCCCATGCCGAGGAGAGGGAGTAGGGGTTACCCCCGCCCCAACTTTTTATTAAAAAGCCAATGCCACATCAGTTCAGACCAAAGACGATTCAGAGCATATGCTTGCAGTTTAAAACTAACTACAACAGCTAAACTTATTACGACTGCCAAAGGCAGCAAAAGACTACCCAGTTCAAAGCTACAACGAAATAAGAAGTCTTCCATGCATTGCAGCTCCACAAGGGTAGCTAGACGAGGCTCATCTCTATGCAATCCTAAGCAATTCTCCTCGCCGATGATCGAGCAGTCTTAGGTAGTCGAGTAGCAACGTATCTTGGGCATCTGAGCAGAGTACCTTCCACTGCTGCACCAGAGCACCCACTGAACCCACCACGCATCTCATACTTCGCCATTTTCGCACCTGAAAGACAAAGTCATTTTGAAGCCGCCATAAGCCCCACAAGGTAGCAGAAGTAACCTAATTAACAACCTCATATTTCTTCACATGCTTCCAGAAGAAAGTAAGAGACTCAAAATCACAAGGAGCTGGAATGTGTAGGATCCCCGAAAGGAAACCCCACATCTGTCTAGCAACCACACAATCGAAAAATAGATGCTCCACAAATTCTTATTCTGAGCAAAAAACACAAGACATGTCAGGCACTATTCCTGGTTAGGCATTTGTTGTAGGCAAAGAGCCACAAAAATACATGAATATTTGGTGGTGTTTTATTTTTCCAAAGACAACCCCTAACATCATTATACACACTACCAAAATTAATCATCTTGTAGAACGATCTCACAGAATAGATACCAGACTTCTCAAGGTCCCAAACAGGTAAATCGCTCTCCATCAACATCGGAGTGTTGCTGACTAGATCTAAAAGCTCCAACCATTTTCACATCTTCTGAAGGTTAGTTTTAGATCCACCCCATCCACACACTTGCTCAATAGTACAATCTTGCTGTTGGCAAATGCTATAGAGCTCCCAGAACCTGGTTTGCAAGGAACATTCCCCCACCCGCTGGTCATTCCAGAACGATATGTTCCTCCCATTCCCAACCCTCCATATGTAGAAGGGTTTGGCACCCCTAAAGCCCAACAAACACTTTTCCAGAAGGGAGATCCCAACTCTGATTTGCTATATAAAATGTTAGGTTTATCAGTGCCATACTTACAAAAGAGTATATTTTTCCAATCATTGTCTCTAGTATCAAAAAATCTTTTACTCCAAGTAGCCAGTAGGGCCATATTGAACTCTCTTAGATCAGGCACTCCCATGCCACCAAATTCCTTTCTCATAGAAATGAGACCCCAATTAGCCAAGTGGTATTTATGTTTATCCCCATAATTCCCCCAGAAAAAGTGAGACATTTGAGAGACAATTGCATTAGTAGCCCACTTAGGGAATTTCATCATTCTTATTAAGATCAGTTTACCCCTATACGACAGATTCCTCCCCAACCAACTAGAGATGCTTTTAATAATCCTATCAATGATAGGTTGCAGGTCTTCTCTTCTCAAATTCTTAAAATGCAAGGGTACTCCCAGATATTTAACCCAGTTCGCAGCAAAAAATCTGTGCAAAACAATTGGTAGTTTCCTCATCCACATGGATGGTGTGTAAATCAGTCTTATGAAAATTAATCTTAAGCCCAAACAACTTTTCAAAGCAGGAATGAATCCACTTCAAATTTCTAGCCTGATCCACAAATTTATCCAGAAAGAGTATAGTGTCATCACCATACTGAAGACTCACCACACCCCCTGGAATTACATGTGGAAGCAGACTAGATATTAAACCATTATTCACAGCTGTTGATAGCATTTTTGTAAACACATCAGCCACAAGGTTGAAAAGGAGAGGGGAAGATGGGTCACCTTGTTTAAGCCCTTTGCCACAAACAAGATGAGACCCATTAGTGTCATTAGTCCTAACATAGGAGCTATGGAATAAAGTACTACAGATCCAGCTAGTCCACTTTTTACCAAAGCCTCTAGACGTGAGCATTTCCACAAGGAAGTCCCAGCTCACTCTATCATAGGCTTTCTCATAGTCTAGTTTCAAAATGAGCCCACTAGTCCTAGTCCTATGTACCTCATGAGCCATCACCACACTCTCTAAGGTAAACCTCCCTTTAATGAAAGCAGTTTGGTTAGGGGAAATTAGTCTATCACAAAGAGGGGATGCCCTGATAGTCAGAGCTTTAGTAAAGATCTTAACCACAGAGTTACTAAGGCTAATTGGCCTAAATTTCCTCATCTCATCTGCACCACACTCTTTAGGTATTAATGTAATAATAGCATAGTTAAGTCTGTAGATGTCCAAGACCCCATCCTCAAAATCCTTCACCATCCACATAAAATCTTCCTTAATAATCTCCCAAAAATTCTGGTAAAACAAAAAAGAGAGCCCATCAGGGTCAGGAGCCCCATTTGCATAGGAACTCATGATGGCACTCTTAATTTCATCCTTAGAAAAGGGGTTTTCCAGAGCAGCATTCTACTCTGTAGTGACAAGCTCAGAGGGGGTCCCAAAAGTCATTGTCCGAATGAATATCAGGCTTGTCTTCATAAGAAAACAACTTTTTATAGAAGTTGGTGTCTACCTTAAGAATGTCAATGGTAGAGTGGACAGGGCCATCATCACTCATCATGAAAGTGAGATGATTTTTCATATGTCCATGGTTAGCCAGAGATTGAAAGTAAGCATTATGCGATCCTCTAGAATTTTCCTCTCCCTAGACCTCTGCCATAAAGCAGTCTCCTCCATCTTCCAGATACTATCTAGTTCTTCTCGAAGAGATCTCAACTTGTCAGTGTCTTCCACAGAGAGTCATTCACTTTCAGAGGCAATGTCCAGTTTGTCAATCTCCATAAGGAGAGCTTTCTTCTTGTTTTTTAAACCAACCTCCACATTGATGCTCCACCCTTTAATTTTTTCCTAAGTAATCTGGTCTTGAATTGCTAGTTATCAACAGAAGACCTTGTCGTGGGAACGACTCCGACAGTAAGAGAGGGGTAGGATAACGGAGCATGATCTATCGAGATGCATATGGGTGATACGGTGGTTTTAGCGAGTTCGGGCCTCTCACGGTGGAGATAACAACCCTACGTCTCGTGCTCCGGAGAGGCTTTGTTTATCTGAGTATATATCCGGAGATTACAATGTGTGTGTGTGAGAGAGAGGAACGGATCCCCATGCCTGAGCTAAGTCCTGAGACTAATGGTGAAAAGAGAGAAAGGTGGAAGAAAAGACCCCCAAAGTCTAGTGGTGGGGGTGGCTTATATAGAGTGCGCCACCCCCTCATCTCCTATGTTACAAAGTGGAGTATCAATGCCATAATACATGGCCACTACAAAACCGTCATGCTGACCATTGGTCTTCGCATATCCGAGTGAGTTACACTACCGAGTGGAATGAGCTCGTCGAGTGGAGTGCTGTGCTCCAAGTGGTTGTTGCCGTCCGAGTGACTTTGAAGCTGCGGTACGTCTGGACGGCGATCTGGCCCAGGGGCCCAGTACAAAGTGTATGGTGTCCATGGGTAGGGTCTTTAGGTCAGGCCTGTTACCCTACCCCTAATACATGTCCTCGTCATTAGCCCCTGAATCGGTTGAGGTTGAGCGGGTCGAGTTGAGGTGAATTCCCAGATGAGTCGAGTGCTACGGAGGCACTTATGAACTTCCTCTGGTCACCCGGTGGTCTTATCTCCGCGTGTTGCCTTGACGGATTCCAGAACGCACGGTGTCCGAGTGAAATGAGCTCAATCGGGTCCACGGAGGAGCGTTGAACTCATCTTATAGCAATTTTTTTGGGAGTGATTTGGAGCTGGTCCTGCATCGAGTAACTGATTACTTGGAATTTCTTCACGCCTGGAACGTGTCTTTTTTTTTGTTTGGCCGTCACTCGGACCGGGCGGACCGTTCCGAGTGGATACCATTCCAGTGGGGGCACGCTGAGTGCACCCACTGGGTGTAGTCCCCGAGACTGCCGTCGACTGCGGGCAGTCGGCGGGAGTCTTAGAGCCTGTATTTTTTGTTGTTGTGTTCATCACTCGGACTGGTCAGGCCGTACCGAGTGGAGATTACTCCAGTGGGGGCACGCTGAGTGCACCCACTGGGTGTAGTCCCCGAGACCACCGTCGGCTGCGAGCAGTCGGCGGGGGTCTGAGAGAACTAAAACTCTTCTTAGATGGTACTGATCGAACTTGTTCTTCTCTGACTCGGAGGTCGAGTAATTCTGGAGCTGGTTTTGCATTGAGCAAAATGTTTCTTTCTGAGTTCTCTTCCAGTGGGGGCACGCTGAGTGCACCCGCTGGATGTAGTCCCTGAGCCTCTGTCGAACTAGATGAGTCGGGCAGAGGGTTTAAGTCTCCTGGTAAACCTCCACGTAGTCGACACGGTAAATATCTTTTAGTCTGAAATTGAGTCAATCGGATGCATCTTCAGGTGCTTGACATGGTAAATAAGCTCAACCTGGAGCTGAGTCGGTCGGAATGATCTTCGTGCACTTGACACGGAATAAATTCAGCCTGGAACTCGGTCAAGCAAGTGAATCTTCGTGCTCTCGGCATGGTGAATGAATTCGGCTTGGAAACTCCCGACTATAGAAAAAGCTGGACACTCCAGGGAGTAATCTTTCCATTAGTACTTCTACCGTTAGATTTTGCATGAAAGGGGTATTTGTAAGAGTACATTGTATCCGCAGAGGAGCTTCATTTTCACCCTTTTGCATGAAAGGGGTATTTGTCCGAGTGGACGTGCTTCCCGACTGATCGAGGTATGTTGACTGCAAGGAAAGACTTAGTGGCACTTGTATGTCTCCCGGAGGAGATAGGCTAGTGGTCTGACATGGACGCGCCATGAAACCCGAGTGACGAGGCTAGTGTGTAGGCTGACTCTCCGGGGAGAGGCCACTCATTATCCCGGGGGAACACCAGTACGTGCCATCTCTGAGTCCAAGTTTGTGAAACTGACGCCTTGGAACCTAGGATAGGGCCAAGTTATCCGTAGAGGAGCGTTGTTTTCACCCTTTTGCAGTCTTGAAGATGACTTTAGGTAATGATTTGGGCGATCGTCCGAGTGGACAGTACTACCCTTATAGATTTTCGGCAGACCGGGCAAGTATGGTCAGAAAGATATTCCTAATGTGATCAATGGGTTGATTGAATAGGCGTAACCCCCGAGGGCGGCATGGCCGATGGCTGCGCGTAGCCCCCGAGTGATGCTCGAAAGAGGCAAGCTTGCTACAGAATGTGATATGAGGTTTGATCATATGAGTAACTTAGCCGTTCCCGTGTTGGGGGTGTAGAGGTAACGACATATCCAACTGACGGTGACGCGCGAGGTGGTTAAGGGGCGATGATGTGTACAACCGAGTGACGACGCGCGGGGCGGTCGAGTGGTGAAGACATGCACAACCGAGTGGCAACACGCGGGGCGGCCGAGTGGCGAAGGCATGTACAACCGAGAGACGACGCGCGGAGCGGCCAAGTGGTGAAGACGTGCACAACCGAGTGGCAATGTGCGGGACGGCCGAGTGAAGATACACGAGGTGGCCGAGTGAAGGATTACGTGTCCAGCCAATGGGTGACGCGCGGGGCGGCTGTGTGGTGAAGGCATGCACAACCGAGAGGCGACGCGCGGAGC
>NC_041391.1:548522083-548523872 GCF_002162155.2 Triticum dicoccoides
GGATTACGTGTCCAGCCAACGGGTGACGAGCGGGGCGGCTGTGTGGTGAAGGCATGCACAACCGAGAGGCGACGCGCGGAGCGACCAAGCGGTGAAGACGTGCGCAACCGAGTGGCGACGTGCGGGACGGCCGAGTGAAGATACGTGAGGTGGCCGAGTGAAGGACTACGTGTCCAGCCAAGTGGATGAAATTGTCTTCGAAGGATTTAGCCAGATGCTTTCGAAGTTAATGTAGCGACGAGGTTGATGTAGTGTGGTTGCGACGCAACAAGACCGGCGTGACAACTGAGTCTGAGTAGGAATGAAGATGGCGCGCAAAGCGTTTGGGTGATTATAAAACTTGTCAAAGTGGTGGGTCGAATGCACTTGTTGAAGTGAAGGATCTAACTAGTGATGAAGCACTCGACCACTCAGGAGAGTGTCATTCCAAATGAGTTGCAGCCCCCGAGTGCGGCGTAGCTCCCGAGCGTACTACAGGCTTCAACAACGGACATGTCGGAATACGGGAAATATAGTGTTGAATGGACAATTTGCAATCCATCGAGTCGGACTCGGGTAAGGATGAGGAGAAATTTCCGAGTGCTCAAAAGAGGCAAACTCGCAAAAAGAGTGACGTGTGAAGTTTAATTATAAAAGGGACTTATTTGTCTCATGCCTGACGAGGTCTATATTATCGATGAAGAGGATTACACAAAGGGGTTGGCCGGATGTGTTTGAAGGCAACAGAGCGACAAGGTCAGTGTTGTGGTGCGCTAGGACCAGTATGGTGACCGAGTCCGAGCAGCGATGAAGTTGGTGCGTAGGGCCGTCGAGTGATCGCGTAACTTGTGTAAAAAATGGCACAAGTCAACAAAATAATTTCTTGAGGAAATTTGATGTGTGCTGAAATGATTTGTGTGAATAACACCCATAGACACCCGCTGGGAGTGCAAGGGGCTTGTTGGTTAACCAGCAAGAGTCTAAAAGAGCGAAGGATTCGTTCGGACTTGTCGAAGCGAGAGATCCTACTGAACTCGTTGGAATACTGGCTGAAATAAAACGGAAGTGTAGTGTTTAGACTAAGTTGCAGCCTCGGAGGACCAATGCAAACTCGGAATGAAGAACGACACATGGTGTTCATGAATGATGTATGCGAAAAAATGGAAGTTGGACTCGGGAGTCACATAACCAGTACTAAGCAAGTATGTGAAAATAAGCAACCGAGAGTAGAGGTACACTCGGTGGCGTGGCCTCCGAGTGAACGTGATGTGAGAATTACGGGATACTTGGGAAGACGGAAATAACATAATGTAAAATGACTTAGCTGTCTGAAGGCGCACGAGTGGCCGAGTGGTGATGAGGCGACCAACCGAGCGGTGACGCGCGGGGCGGCCGAGTGGTGACGAGGCGATGATGACAGTCGACCTTCGTCTCGGTGTCCTTGCGGATAGGGATGGAG
Source organism: Triticum dicoccoides (assembly GCF_002162155.2). NCBI lineage: Eukaryota > Viridiplantae > Streptophyta > Magnoliopsida > Poales > Poaceae > Triticum > Triticum dicoccoides. The sequence goes on from NC_041391.1 coordinate 548,523,522, forward strand.
CGCACATTATACTTGTGATGCAGCTCCTTGAATTAGAGGTTTGCTCTTGTCTCAGTCGGATTTTCGCTACTTAGGCGAGTCCTTGGACTGCAGCTAAGCCTCCGAGTGGGAGGCTTGCTCTCCACTCGGTAGGATTTCAAACACTTAGGCGAGTACTGGACTGCAGCTAAGCCCCCAAGTGGGAGATTTGCTCTCCACTCGGTAGGATTTTTTCAAACTTAGGCGAGTACTGGACTGCAGCTAAGCCTCCGAGTGGGAGGTTTGCTCTCCACTCGGTAGGATTTTTTTTTCAAACTTAGGCGAGTACTGGACTGCAGCTAAGCCCCCGAGTGGGAGGTTTGCTCTCCACTC
>NC_041391.1:548524542-548545695 GCF_002162155.2 Triticum dicoccoides
CGACGCACGGGGCGGCCGACTGGTTATGAGGTGACCAACCGAGTGGCGACGCACGGGGCGGCTGAGTGGTTATGAGGTGACCAACCGAGTGGCGCCGCGCGGGGCGGCCGAGTGGTTATGAGGTGACCAACCGATAACGACGCGCGCGGGGCGACCGAGTGGTTATGAGGTGACCGACCAATGGCGACGCGCGGGGAGGCCGAGTGGTGTAAACATGTCCCGTGGAGTTGTGACGCGTGGCGCGTCAGAGTGATGTAGACATGTCCCGCGAAGTGGCGATGCTCGGGGCGTCAGAGTAAAGTAGACGCGTCTCGTGGAATGACGACGCGCCGGGCGTCCGGGTGAAGTAGGCGTGTGCCGCGGAGTGACGATGCGCGCGGGGCGTCCGGGTGATGTAGACACGTCCCGCGGAGTGTCGACGCGCGAAGCGTCCGAACGATGTAGACGTGTGCCACGGAGTGACGATGCGCGGGGTGTCTGAGTGATGTAGATGCATCCCGTGGAGTGTCGACGCGCGAAGCGTCCGAACGATGTAGATGCGTGCCGCGGAATGACGATGCGCGGGGTGTCTGAGTGATGTAGACGCGTCCCACAGAGTGATGACGCATGGAGCGTTCGTGCGAAGTAGATGCGTCCCACGGAGTGACGACGCGTGGGTGGCCGAGTGTCGAGGACGTGTCCAACCGAGTGGCACGGCATGGGACGGTCGAGTTGAGCATGTCGTCAAGGAGGCGTCCGACCGAGTGAGAACACACGAATGATCAAGTGCTTGCACGTTAGTCGCCTGAATGCAGATTTCATGAAAAATGTATCTGGATGAACCTGGACGTGTCTCCAAGTAAACGAGGCATGCCGAGTGTAGCATCTATCCGAATGAACGAATCCGCCCGAGTAAGTCAGAGGCGTACCTGTCCGAGTAAACAGAGCCATACCTGTTCGAGTGTAGACTTATGGCTGTCCGACTGTACAAGAGTACCGGCTCAGAGTAGCGGAGCGTCTGGGCTGGCTTGTAAGCAACGCAGGGTGTGTGTGCGCTGGAGCCTGGTGCCTGTGGCTTTCCAAAACATGGACCAAAGCCAGATTAATTGCAAAGCTTGCATGGTGCAGCTAATTAATCCGGTGTTGAAGACGTCCTCCCGTTAGCTTGCATGGCGCAGCTAATTAATCCGGTGTTGAAGACGTCCTTCCGTTTCCTGTACTGGCGCATTTATATGCATGCACGTAATCAAGGAGGAGGCAGCCCACTCACCTTGCATGGCTGAAGGGAAAAAGAAAACCATGGCCAGCAGCGGGCGACGGAGGGAAGAATCGCCGCGCCCGGAGGAGCGACGGGCTTCTTACTGCCGCGCCGCGCCGGACCCGCGCGCACGCCGCAGCGACCACGCTGGAGAAGCTGATGAGGGAGGAGTGCAGCGCGCCTGCGACGCCGGCGGTAGGTGCGCCTCCATCATCGAGACCACATCGGCATCAGGCCGGAGGCGGGATCCGGGAACATCGCTGGAGGTATGGTTCCGGCACGGATGGATGCGCCAGAGGTCAGCGAAGCCGGACGGGCGGCGGTTGACTTGGCGGAGGCGTCGGTGGTCGACGATGAAGAAGACGGGCGACGGCGGACTGGCCATGAGCTCGGCCTTCATGGCGCTCGTCAGAACGATGCTTGGTGGCACGGCCGCGCTGCAGCTATTGGCCGCGCTCGCGCATGTACATACAGAAGGAAAAACAACCATTGTTAGATTAAAGATCGATTGTAAAGAACAAAATAGAATGGAATGGGACTCCCTGATCTTTTTATTTGTACGAATGGAGCGATGACCAGAGCTCTAGCGGCCAATTTCTCTCGCGATGTTAATTGATTCGCTGTTGAAGTTTGAAGGAAAAACCATTTGCATCATGGCTCGATAGACGCCATGCCCCACGGTGGGCGCCAACTGTCGTGGGAACGACTCCGACAGTAAGAGAGGGGTAGGATAATGGAGCATGATCTATCGAGATGCATATGGGTGATACGGTGGTTTTAGCGAGTTCGGGCCTCTCACGGTGGAGATAACAACCCTACGTCTCGTGCTCCGGAGAGGCTTTGTTTATCTGAGTATATATCCGGAGATTACAATGTGTGTGTGAGAGAGAGGAACGGATCCCCATGCCTAAGCTAAGTCCTGAGACTAATGGTGAAAAGAGAGAAAGGTGGAAGAAAAGACCCCCAAAGTCTAGTGGTGGGGTTGGCTTATATAGAGTGCGCCACCCCCTCACCTCCTATGTTAAAGTGGAGTATCAATGCCATAATACATGGCCACTACAAAACCGTCATGCTGACTATTGGTCTTCGCATATTCGAGTGAGTTACACTGCCGAGTGGAATGAGCTCGTCGAGTGGAGTGCTGTGCTCCGAGTGGTTGTTGCCGTCCGAGTGACTTTGAAGCTGCGGTACGTCTGGACGGCGATCTGGCTCAGGGGCCCAGTACAAAGTGTATGGTGTCCATGGGTAGGGTCTTTAGGTCAGGCCTGTTACCCTACCCCTAATACATGTCCTCGTCAGACCTGGCTTCAGAGGCAGTATGCCACATAGATTCCACCAGGGTTCTGAATCCTGGTTGGGACAACCACCACTTCTCAAACCTAAACATCTTAGGCTTGGTAGATTTCCTAGCCCCAGTATCGATCACAAGAGGAGTGTGATCGCTCCCCACTCTAGGGAGGGCTACAAGTGTGGAGAGAGGGAAGTAGGTATCCCACGTAGTAGAGGCAAAAACCCTATGCAACACTGCAAATATAGGCACTGCCTGGTTGTTAGACCAGGTGAACTTCCTATTAGATATGTGAATCTCCATCAATCCCCATCGATTAATCCAATCATTGAAAAGAAAAGCGAACTGGGGTTGATGGCCCCAGTGCTTTTGTCATCAGCTGACCTGGACAGATTGAAATCACCCCATAGCAAAATAGGATAAGAAGAATCTTTCATAATGGCATGCAACTCAGCAATGAAGTCCGTTTTATATTCATTATACGCCGTCCCATAGATCACCACAAGGTGCCAAACAAACTAATCTTTGTTATTCCTAATTGTAGCAACCACACCAATTTTTTGTTAGTAAAGCCAATTATTGTAAAAGTGTCTTTCTTAATCCCAAGGAGGATGCCACAAGAAGTGTTATCAGCAGGCAGGAAATGCCAAACAAATGCCTCATTCCTGTCTATAGACCAAAGAAGACCCTAGAAACCATTTCTTTTTTTGTCTCTTGGAACCCAATAAGTCAGGTTTAGTATCATAAATAATATCACAAAGGCACTGTATTTTTCCAGGTTAACCAATCCCCACAATGTTCCAGATCAAACCTATCATACTTAAGAGATTTTAAAAGGGTGTGATACGCCACAGGTCTTAACCTTAGAAACCACTGCAAGGGTCCTCCCCATCACATCAGTAGTGCCCACAGAGTGAGGAGAGGAGCTTTTAACTGGGGTTCCTAATAATTCCTCCACACTTAATCCAAATCTTTAGGTAGAGCACATTCTTCTGTACCAAATGGATGTGAAGAGTGCCTTCCTCAACGGCCAATGCGAATAAGAAGTGTATGTTGCTCAACCGCCTAGCTTTGAAGATCCAAAGCGTCATGTACAAGCTCAGCAAGGCACTGTATGGCCTCAAACAAGCACCCCGCGCTTGGTATGACACACTCAAAGAATTCCTGAAGAGCAAAGGCTTCAAACCTAGTTCTCTAGATCCCACTCTCTTCACGAAGACATATGATGGTGAACTGTTTATGTGCCAAATATATGTGGATGACATTATCTTCGGTTGCACTGATAAGAGATATAGTGATGAGTTTGGTACACGATGCTAATGCCAACCAAAAGCCATTTAGGCCCTGACGACAATGGTAAATAGTTCGATCAAAAGGTATACCGCTCCATGATTGGTTCTTTATTATACTTATGTGCATCTAGGCCTAATATTATGCTTAGCGTTTGCATGTGTGCCCGATTCCAAGCGGCACCAAAGGAATCGCAACACCTTGCAGTGAAGCGAATTCTTCGATATTTGGCTCACACCCCAACACTAGGATTATGGTATCCAAAGGGCTCAGCGTTTGATCTAGTTGGATACTCAAATGCTGAATATGCTAGTGACAAAGTTGATCGCAAGTCTACATCAGACACATGCCACTTTCTTGGACGATCTCTTGTCTGTTGGTCTTCAAAGAAGCAAAATTGTGTATCTCTCTCCACTATTGAATCTGAATACATTGCTGCTGGATCATGTTGTGCTCAGCTTCTCTGGATGAAGCAAACTCTCAAGGACTATGGCATCAACTTGAAGAATGTGCCACTCTTCTGCGACAATGAAAGCGCCATCAGGATTGCCAAGAATCCAGTTTAGCACTCGAAAACAAAGCACATTGATATTCGTCATCACTTTCTCAGAGATCATGTCATCAAGGAAGATATTGATATCATTCACGCCAACACTGAAGAGCAACCAACATATATCTTCACAAAGCCCTTGGATGAGAAAAGGTTTTGCAAGCTGTGGTGTGAGCTAAATATCTTAGAATCCTCAAATGTCCAGTGAGTGGACACACATCCTAAAGCTCATGCATGTTGATGACTTAGATGTGCAACAAACAAAGTAATGTATTTCTTCAATCAATGAAGACTTACCCTCTGAGTGTGAATACATTAATGTGGAATTTGACTTCAGAGCGCCACGATAATTGTGCACCGTGTCTGGGTCTAATATTTCATATACAGTGGGTAACGCCACCACCACACTTTCTTGAAGATTTTCATTTGGCGTCATGATTGCATTATCTTCATATGTGGATTGTCTTCAAGATCTATATCTTTGCAATGTTGATTTATCTTCAATGCTATATATATTTATGTTCTGTCCTCTACATCATTCACTTATAGCTATGTCTTCAAGTTTCTATTCTTCTGACCTAAGTGAATGTGATCAGACCCTGACCCCTTCTGTGCTACTCCCTCAAATTCTCTCTGTCTATTCATATGCATTCTATTGACACGTGTCGAATGTCTTCACTGTTTCCTTGTCAGCTGAAGATACAGAGACACACATCTAAACTGTTTTTAATGACTTATCTTTTTGCCTGAAAACCGGAGAAGCCGGAACGACCACCTGACAATCTAGGAGTGTGTGGGAGCATGGCTCAACTCTAGATAAGTTGCATGCACGCCACGTGTCCACCAGATGTGAACCACCAGGGGCACCTGCATGATTGCACTGCGCCGCCCTCCTCCTTATAAATACTCACCCGCGTGGTCATTATCTCCTCTTCCACCTTGCCATCTCACTCAAACCCTAGTGACACCGCTAGCTCGAGTTGACGCCGGAGACGAAGTGCTTAGCTGCCGTGACCTCTGAGGGAGTCCTGGATTAAGGGGTCCTTGGATGGCCGGACTATTAACATGGGCCGGACTGTTGGACTATGAAGATACAAGATAGAAGACTTCCTCCCGTGTCCGGATGGGACTCTCCTTGGCGTGGAAAGCAAGCTTGGCGATTCGGATATGTAGATTCCTTTCTCTGTAACCAAATTTGTACAACCCTAGTCCCCTCCGGTGTCTATATAAATCGGAGGGTTTAGTCCGTAGAGGCAATCACAATCATATAGGCTAGGCTTCTAGGGTTTTAGCCATTACGATCTCGTGGTAGATCAACTCTTGTAATACTCATATTCATCAAGATCAATCAGGCAGGAAGTAGGGTATTACCTCCGTAGAGAGGGCCTGAACCTGGGTAAACAACGTGTCCCCTGCCGACTGTTACCATCCGACCTCAGACGCACAGTTCGGGACCCCCTACCCGAGATCCGCCGGTTTTGACACCGACATTGGTGCTTTCATTGAGTTCCGCTGCGTCGTCACCAAAAGGTTTGATGGCTCCTTCAATCATCTACAACAATGCAGTCCAAGGGGAGTTTTTCTCCATGGACAAATCTTCGTATTCGGCGGCTTCGCACTGCGGGCCAACTTGCTTGGCCATCTGAAGCAGATCGACAGCTACGCCCCTAGCCATCAGGTCAGGTTTGGAAGCTTGAATTAAATTGCCGATATCCGCGGAGACTTGATCTTCGACGGATTCAAGCCCTTGCCAGCCGCTTCCTGCAGTCTTGATGAACATGACCTAAATCTGTCATCAGGCCGCACTCAGGGGATAACGCCTGTACCCGCTCTGCCCCTAGATCTGGAGCAGATTGCGCCGTCCGAGGACGAGAAGCTTAACACCGCCACAGAAGCCGCACACAGATCCAACCTCGAGGGGGCCCTGTGTCATCATAACCTCGGATTCGTCTCCGGTCATAGATTCCGAATCGCGTACATCCGCGCCCATCGAATCTGATCGGGCATCGATCGTTGAGTTCAGCTCCGCGGACGGCACTCACCTTTTGGCGATGTGCTAAACTCATTAAAAACCCTCTCCCTTATCCCGAGACTCATAGCCGAACTATATCCGTCTTGAATGGAAAGCTGACAATGGAGAATCTCACTTCCCACCCACCACCCACTTCATAGCCATTGTCGAAGACTTAACCGACACGCTGGATTACGACTCTGAAGACATCAATGGTATGGACGACGATGCCGGAGAGGAGCAGGCACAAAACCAACCGCTCATAGGACGGTGGACGGCTACATCCTCATACGATATATACATGGTGGACACACTTAAAGAGAAGGAGGCCAACGGTGATAAGGATAAGCCTGTCGATGAACCTCCCAAGCATCGGCATCAGAAGCGCCGACCTCGATCTGGAAAAAGAAAAAATAGCAACATTGTCACTAAGGATGGTGGTAATCCGGACCAAGCCGAGGACCCCGTAGATCCAGCATTGGAGCAGGACGAGCGAGCGGATGGCGAACACAGTCCGGGGCCGTTGTCTGACCACAGCGATACCGAAGATAGCAATTGTCAACCTGTCTCCGAAGAGGAGGCCAGCCTGGGCGACGACAAATTTGTCATCCCAGAAGAACCTTTAGAACAAGAACGTCTCCATCAAAGGCTTATCGCCACTACAAGGAGCCTGAAGAAGTGGAAGCAGCGGCTCACAGCCGCACATGATACGCTCAATGACAAATGGAACGAAGTGCTAGACGCTAAGGAAAAATATGGCTGTAATCACCAAACAAAGGGCTACCCTAAGCGTAAACTGCTGCCTGAATTCGATGACGAGGCTATTGCGCCTATACTGCTGAAGAACAATACTGCCGACAAGCCGTACCGACCACCTCGTGGACGAGACAGAATGGCTAGCAATGCCGTACACAAGCCCGCACCCCCTCACCGTAAAGGATGGGAGGCTGCGGCTCAGGACCAGAAACACGATCTACGTGAGGACCTGGACAAAAAGGCTGGTAAGGCCAGATCCATCTACGGATCCAGGGACCGTGCCCCCACACGAGACTGTGGCTATCAAGCCAAATATGTCGGTCATATACCAGTTCGGAGCCGATACCGAACATTACAACCGTCAAACCCACGCCATGACACAGCCAAATACAGGGGTGCCGCACACCCCCTGTGCTTCACCGATGAGGTGCTGGATCATGAATTTCCAGAAGGGTTTAAACCTGTAAACATCAAGGCATATGATGGAACGACGGATCCTGCGGTCTGGATAGAAGACTTTATTCTTCACATCCACATGGCTCGCGGAGATGATCTCCACGCCATCAAATACTTACCCCTCAAGCTGAAAGGACTAGCTCGGCACTGGCTGAAAAGCCTGCAAGAAAATTCCATCAGAAGTTGGGAAGAACTTGAGGATGTTTTTCGGGCCAATTTTCAAGGGACCTATGTCCAGCCCCCGGATGCCGACGATCTAAGTCACATAATCCAACAACCCGGGGAATCAGCCCGTAAGCTTTGGAATCGGTTTCTCACTAAGAAGAACCAAATCGTTGATTGTCCGGATGCCGAAGCCTTAGCAGCTTTCAAGCACAGTGTCCGGGACGAATGGCTAGCTATACACCTTGTCCAAGAAAAGCCAAGGACAATGGCAGCCCTAACTGCGCTCATGACCTGTTTTTGCGCGGGCAAGGACAACTGGTTAGCCCGCAACAGCACCAGCGAGCCTGGCACATCCGAAGTCAGGGATGGCAATGGAAAGCCATGATATAACAAAAACAAACGTCGAAACAATGCTGGAAGCCCAGATGATACAACAGTAAATGCTGGATTCAGTGGCTCCAGACCCGGCCAGCGGAAGAAACCATTTAAAGGCAACAAAGATGGTCCATCCAGCTTAGACAAAATATTAGACATGAACTGCCAGATCCATGGCACCCCCGCTAAACCCGCAAACCATACCAACCGCAGTTGTTGGCTCTTCAAGTAGGCCGGCAAGCTCACCGCCGAACATAAGGGGAAGGGAACTCAGAGCGAAGACGAGGATGAATCTCCCCAGCCGAACATGGGGGGACAGAAGAAATTTCCATGGGAGATCAAAACCGTGAACATGATCTATGTCACTCATATCCCAAAGAGGGAGCACAAACGCGCACTCTGAGACGTCTACGCCGTTGAGCCTGTTCCCCCCAAATTCAACCCATGGGCGGCCTATTCGATCACCTTTGATCGCAGGGATCATCCGACTAGTATCCGTCATGGGGGTTCGGCTGCCCTAGTGCTCGAGCCAATAATCGATGGATACCATCTCACTCGAGTCCTCATGGACGGCGGCACCGGTCTAAATTTGATATATCAGGACACTGTCCGCAAGATGGGAATAGACGCGTCAAGAATCAAGCCAAGCAACACGACTTATAAAGGAGTTATACCGGGTGTAGAAGCCTGCTGCACGGGCTCTTTAACATTGGAAGTCGTATTCGGCTCTCCCGATAACTTTTGAAGCGAAGAGCTAATCTTTGACATAGCTCTGTTTCGAAGTGGATATCATGCACTACTCGGAAGAACGGCCTTCGCCCACTTTAATGCAGTCCTGCATTATGCCTATTTAAAGCTCAAAATGCCCGGACCACGTGGCGTCACTATGGTTGGTGGAAATATGGAGCGCTCTCTCCATACGGAGAAAGACACAACGGTCTTAGCAGCCGAAGTCCAAAACGGCATATTCAAGCCAAACAGATCATCGGTTGTTAGGACAGCGGACATAGCTAAACGCATCCGGAGTACGCCTCAGCGCAGCAACTCAGACAAATCTGAGCTCGATTAGCAGTTACACCCCATCGACTGCCCCATAAGGCGATATCATACGTACCTCGTATGCACAAGTACACCCTTAAAATCCCTGGGGCAATGCTGGGGGCACACTGCACACAAATAGTCCATATTTCGGCTCGACCCTATTCGGACTCTACGATTATCTTTCAAGGTTCATTAAACGAACCAACTTTATTCACGGCCACACTGGATTTTCTTTTCCAGGGTTTTTCTTTTTTTACAGACGGCCATCACACTACCCCCTTCAAGGACACATCACAAAGGAGAAAACAACGCACACGTGCAGCAGGGCCCCGCACTAAGGTTTCTTTTTAGATTAAGACCCTGTGTAAACCTTTTTATCTCTTTTTGTTTTATACTTTTCTGGCATGTACAATGTCCTAGGAATTTATCGGCACTATTTGTAAGTACACAACTCGCCGTACTAGAAGGGGATATTATAGAAGCAGCTTGGTCCATATTATGTTTGGAGTCTTATTCTCTCACCACCCGTGTTCTCCCCCCATGTCAGATTGCCACACGTTCCTTGACACCAGGGTCCATTACCAGGGGCTGTATTCGGCCCGGTATACTTTGAAAAGTCCGAACACCTATAGGGAGTGTTCGGCGTCGCGAGTTTGGCCTTATATGCATCAACTCCGAATCATGTCTTTGGTCAATAGTTGGGTTGCCCGGCTCCTGTGCTTGCTACCTTACATTTCGCTCTATCGGCTAAGGTAGTAAAGGGAGAACTACTACGATTGTGTCCTGGTTCGTCCAGATGAGCACCTCAGTAGAGAAAGTCGAAAACTCACTGTCATGATGCGGCAAGAGCTGGTCAACCACTCGATGACTCATCGGAATCTTCATGATTCCCTCCGTATTAAACTAAGGACCGTTCTTTTGGTCACGTATGTAAACACACCATATTTGGATAACCGCGTACATACCAGGGGCTATATCGTAGACCCACCGTCAAACTCCTATGGCTAAGTGAAAGTGTTAAAGCCCTATAGTCCGATTGCCTGGTTCGCTGCATTTACACCTCCTTAATGGACCAAGATGTTGGGTCAAGTGTGATCAAGTGCTTTTCCGAACACCCCCGCATTATATGCGAGTGGGCTGAAGCCGACGACTGGTAAACTTTCAGATTATATATATAAAAAAATAAACGGCCGCACAGGAGGCACCAAAACTTTTCGAGCAAAAGTATAAAAACATAGCCTTGAATATATCATAATATTGTTGTTACAATTTTGGTACACTTCACTCGAACATAATATCTTTCGAGCACTGACCCTCTATCAAGCGGGCACCCTCCAGGACGGCCTCAAAGTAATGCTCTAGCGTGTAATGGTCCTTGCCCTCGGGTGGACTTTGCGCTGCAATATCGGTGGCCTTCATCTTTGCCCAATACGTCTTAATGCGGGCAAGGGCCATCCGTGCACCTTCTATGCACGTTGACTGCTTAACAGCATCGATACGCGGCACCGCATCAACAAGTCGCAGCACCAAACCGAAATAACTATTCGGAATTGGCTCAGTCGGCCACAACCAGACTATGACGTCCTTCATGGCAGATCCGGATATCTTGTGGAGCTCGGCCCACTGGGCCATATGTTCATTCAATAGCGGACGCTTTGGCATGTTGAATTGCGACCAGCATAGCTTTTCCGTAGCATGTCCTTCTTGCACTGGGAAAACTGAGTCACATCGGCGACACTCTTCGGCAAGTCCAAAAATGCGTCTAGAGAAATCCACATTTGATTAAGTGGGGCATACTTCGGATCGCCGAACTTAGTTTGTAATAAGAAGGGATTACCAGCCGCGATCTCCCCAGCTTGTCGGATCTCCTCCCAAGCTGCTCTAGACTCGGACCGTGCTTCCCTCGCCTCTTGTAAGGCCTTGTCAAGATCAGCCGCTTTGGCTTTGTTATCTTTCTCAAGAAATTGGCATCAGCTAGCATCATCTTTTAACTCAAGCGCCATAATAGATATTCTCTCCTCGCACTGGCGCTGAGCAGCCTGTTCGGCCTTTAATTCGGCAGCCGCACTGCTCATCCTGGATTGCTCCTTGGCCCGGGCAAGTTCAGCCCAAAGGATCTCAAATGCGGCTGCACTATCTGCAGTTATGCATATTTCAGTATGCAATTCTCAGCGTCATGCTCATATTCTTGCACTTGCATATACTGAGTGCCTTAAAGACATACCTTGCGCCTCGTCGAGCCGCCTGTTCATAAGCGTGATGTCATCATCCGCCACATCAACTTTCTGCTTCAGATGTTCAATCTTTGTAGCTTGGGCAGTCGTCACGGATGCAACAACCTGTGTTTCAATTAGTCAGATCATTTCCTGGGCATATATTTCTGGATCCTATGATTGCCTCCCTTTGGACGCCAACCAAAGTCTCAAGGGCTACTATCTATACACACGCGCATTTTGCATTTATAGCACAATTAAAAATATTACATTACGTACCTCGAAGCCTCTTAGCAGGCTCGTAAGGGCTTCATTCAATCCACTCTTCATGGACAGAACCCTCTCAATCACCATACCCATCAAGGTACGATGTTCCTCTGAGACTGACGCATGTTGCAATGTGTCCAACAATTGATCCAACGCCTCTGGATTCAGAGCAGGTTGCGCCGTCCCTCGGAAATTAGATAGTCCAAGGCCTTTATTGTTGGTCCCTGTAGGGGCCGCACACCCCGGACCCCGGACAGCCAAAGTGTCGCCTTCGAGCCTGGTCTTCACTATCCCTCGCACCACTGGTTGATCGGGAGAGATCCTGCAGGACGACACCTCGGCGTCGTCTGCCTTGTCGGGCGGGGAGATCTGTGGGGGCATCTCGCTCTCCATCATCTCCGAAAGAAGATCCCCCGAGGAGGAGGACTGTTGAGGAAGGCTGCATGCCCGACTGCAAACATATATTTTAAATGTCACCTCTACAACCAGGAAAGAACGGGACATGTTTAAAACACCCTTGTTCACTTACAATTCAGCTAATTGCATGTCAACATCGCCTCCCGAACTAGAACCCCCTTGACAGGGATATCTTCACCCGCTTAGAAGCCTTTATCTCTGAGTCTTCGGAGGCGGTCCTCTTCTTCCTGTGGGGAGAGGGGATGTCAGCTTCTCCTTCCCTTTCATCTTCGGAAGAGGGAATCCCAATCTCTGCCAGCACCTAATATGGCGCCGGAGCCAGCATCCTTGTTAACACCGAATCCGCTGAGTCTTTGGGAAGAGGGGCCGAGCACCCAATTCTCTCCGCCTTCTTTGTCCAACCCTAGCTAAATAAGGTTTTCTCAATATGGCATATGAGAAATTTAATTAAGCTGTGTTTGGAAGTTCAATGCTTACCGAGGAATCCGGATGGTTGCAGTCAAGGCCAATGTCCTCTATAGTATCCGACCACTATTTTCGTGCCCCGAAGAATAATTTCCAGATTCCTCTGAGTGTCGTGCCGGAGAAATGTTGTAAGGTTCATGGTCCTTCTGGATTGAACTCCCACATGCGGAGAGGCTGTCGCTGGCACGGTAGGACCCGACGGACTAGCATTACTTGGATCACATTGATAAGACCGGTGTCCTGATACGTCTCCAACGTATCTATAATTTTTGATTGCTCCATGCTACTTTATCTACTGTTTTGGACTATATTGGGCTTTTATTTCCACTTTTATATTACTTTTGGGACTAACCTATTAACCGGAGGCCCAACCCAGAATTGCTGTTTTTTGCCTTTTCTAGTATTTCGAAGAAACATAATATCAAACGGAGTCCAAACGGAATGAAACCTTCGAGATCATGATTTTCCAACCGAACGTGACCCAGGAGACTTGGACCCTACTCCAAGCAGTGCCCGAGGAGGTCATGAGGGTGGAGGGCGCGCCCCCCTAGGCGCGCCCCCTACCTCATGGGCCCCTCGGAGCTCCACCGACGTACTCCTTCCTCCTATATACACCTATGTATCCCCGAACGATCAGAACAGGAGCCAAAAACCTAATTCCACCGCCGCAACCTTCTGTATCCACAAGATCCCATCTTGGGGCCTGTTCTGGAGCTCCGCCGGAGGGGGCATCCACCACGGAGGGCTTCTACATCATCACCATAGCCCCTCCGATGAAGTGTGAGTAGTTTACTTCAGACCTTCGGGTCCATAGCTAGTAGCTAGATGGCTTCTTCTCTCTTTTTGGATCTCAATACAATGTTCTCCCCCTCTCTCGTGGAGATCTATTCGATGTAATGTTCTTTTTTGCAGTGTGTTTGTTGAGACCGATGAATTGTGGGTTTATGATCCAGTATTATCTATGGAAAATATTTGATTCTTCTCTGAATTCTTTTATGTATGATTGAGTTATCTTTGCAAGTCTCTTCTAATTATCTTTTTGGTTTGGCCAACTAGGTTGGTAGTTCTTGCAATGGGAGAAGTGCTTAGCTTTGGGTTCAATCTTGCAATGTCCTTACTCAGTGAGAGAAAGAGTTGCAAGGCACGTATTGTATTGTTGCCATCAAGGATAACAAGATGGGGTTTTTATCATATTGCTTGAATTTATCCCTCTACATCATGTCATCTTGCTTACGGCGTTACTCTGTTTTTACTTAATACTCTAGATGCATGCTGGACAACGGTCGATGAGTGGAGTAATAGTAGTAGATGCAGAATCGTTTCGATCTACTTGTTTTGGACGTGATGCCTATATACATGATCATTGCCTAGATATACTCATAACTATGCTCAATTCTGTCAATTGCTCAACAGTAATTTGTTCACCCACCGTAGAATACTTATGCTCTTGAGAGAAGCCACTAGTGAAACCTATGGCCCCCGGGTCTATTCTCATCATATCAATCTATATCACTTTATTTACTTGCTTTGTTTTTACCTTGCCTTTACTTTTACTTTGCATCTATCTATCAAAAATACCAAAAATATTATCTCTATCAGATCTCACTCTCGTAAGTGACCGTGAAGGGATTGACAACCCCTAAGCGTTGGTTGCGAGTTGCTATCGTTTTGTGTAGGTACGAGGGACTTGTGCGTGGTCTCCTACTGGATTGATACCTTGGTTCTCAAAAACTGAGGGAAATACTTACGCTACTCTACTGCATCATCCTCTCCTCTTCGAGGAAATCCAACGCAGTGCTCAAGAGGTAGCTAGAAGAATTTCTGGCGCCGTTGCCGGGGAGGCTCATGCAAGCAAGTCAACCATACCAAGTACCCATCGCAATCCCTATCTCTCGCATTACATTATTTGCCATTTGCCTCTCGTTTTCCTCTCCCCACTTCACCCTTGCCGTTTTATTCGCCCTTCTTCCGTTCGATCTTATGTTTGCTTGTACCTTCTTTTTGCTTGCATCTTCGCTCGCTAAAAGTTTATGGATCCTCATCCACTTGCTAATCTCTTTAAGAGATCCAATTATGTTGAACCAATTGCTAGTGAGTTTTGTGCACTAGATTATATTTATGAGGTTTTGCTTAAAATCCGTGAATCTGAAAATTGTGATGAAGAAATTTATGAAGAGATTCACGATGTCTCCTTGAATAAAAAGCATGATTGCAATGATTTTACTATAAATTCTCTTGATGTCATTTGTGCTAATAATGTGCAAAACCCTAAGCTTGGGGATGCTAGTTTTGCTATATCTACTACTTGTAGCAATTGGGGTGATTCTTTTGATCTTGAAAATTTATTTAAGCCCCATGATGAATATGAGATTGATAATGGTGTTTGCAATAATATTGAAAGTGGGTTTGGAAGAGTGTCAACTTTAGATCCCACATATTTGGAGTATGTTGAATCTTATGATATTTTCGATAAAAGTGGGTTTGGAGAGGTCATGACTTTAGTTAATGTTAATCCCACTATCTTGGAAGAGTGTCAACTTTGCATGCATGTGGATCGTGTTGAGAATATGTTACGTGATAGCTATTTTGTTGAATTTTCCTATGATCCTACATGTAATTATTATGAGGGAGGAAAATATGGTCGTCGAAATTTTTGTCTTACTAAATTACCTCTCGTCATGTTGAGATTGCTATCATCTCTTTGTTCTTCCTTGCATATGCTAGTTTTTGCTTGCCTTGATAATTTGTTTGCTTATAAGATGCCTATGCATAGGAAGTATGTTAGACTTAGATGTGTTTGTCACGTGTTTCATGATGCTCTCTTTGCGCTTCAATTATTGTCTTTCTTGTGAGCATCATTAAAATTATCAATGCCTAGCTAGGGGCGTTAACGATAGCGCTTGTTGGGAGGCAACCCAATTTTATTTTGTGTTTTTTGTTTTTGCTTATGTTTAGGAATAAATAATCCATCTACCTTCTGTTTGGATGTGGTTTTATGTTTTAGTTAGTGTTTGTGCCAAGTAGGACCTATAGGATAACCTACGATGATAGTTGATTTGATTCTGCTGAAAACAGAAACTTTGCACGCACGAATTTAGTTTTGATAAATCACAGGAACGTGATTTTGCGTTGATTCTTTTTGCTGCTGATCAATAAACAAATTGTCCAGGACTTCCTATGTTTTTAGAATTTTTAGAGTTCCAGAAGTTTGCGTTAGTTACAGATTGATATAGACTGTTCTGTTTTTGACAGATTCTGTTTATCGTGTGTTGTTTGCTTATTTTGATGAATCTATGGCTAGTAAATTAGTTTATAAACCATATAGAAGTTGGAATACAGTAGGTTGAACACCAATATAAATAAATAATGAGTTCATTACAGTACCTTGAAGTAGTCTTTTGTTTTCTTTCTCTAACGGAGCTCACTAGATTTCTGTTGAGTTTTGTGTTGTGAAGTTTTCAAGTTTTGGGTGAATTCTTTTGATGGATTATGGAACAAGGAGTGGCAAGAGCCTAAGCTTGGGGATGCCCATGGAACTCCAAAGATAATCCAAGGACACCAAAAAGTCAAAGCTTGGGGATGCCCCGGAAGGCATCCCCTCTTTCGTCCACTTCCATCGGTAATTTACTTGGAGCTATATTTTTATTCACCAACATGATATGTGTTTTGCTTGGAGCGTCTTGTATTATTTGTGTCTTTGCTTGTTCGTCTACCACAACCATCCTTGCTGTACACATATTTTGATAGAGCCATACATGAATTGGAATTTGTTAGAATACTCTATGTGCTTCACTTATATCTTTTGAGCTTGATAGTTTTGCTCATAGTGCTTCACTTATATCTTTTGAGCGTGATAATTTTTGCTCTGGTACTTCACTTAAATATTTTAGAGCACGGTGGTGGATTTGTTTTAAAGAAACTATTTGATCTCTCATGCTTCACTTAGATTATTTTGAGAGTCTTTAATAGCATGGTAATTTGCTTAATGTTAATATACTTGGTGTTCAAGATATGTGAAACTTTCTTTTGAATGAATTGAATACTAAGATAAGTTTGATGCTTGATAATTGTTTTGAGATATGGAGGTGATAATATCAAAGTCGTGCTAGTTGGGTGATTATGAATTTGATGAATACTTGTGTTGAAGTTTGTGATTACCGTAGCATGCACGTATGGTGAACCGTTATGTGATGAACTCAGAGCATGATTTATTTATTGATTGTCTTCCTTATGAGTGGCGGTCGGGGACGAGTGATGGTCTTTTCCTACCAATCTATCCCCCTAGGAGCATGCGAGTAATACTTTGCTTTGATAACTTCTAGATTTTTGCAACAAGTATATGAGTTCTTTCGATTAATGTTGAGTCCATGGATTATACGCACTTTTCCCATCCTTCCATTTTTGCTAGCCTCTCTAATACTGCGCACTTTTCGCCGGTATCATACAACCACCATATACCTTCCTCAAAACAGCCACCATAACTACCTATCATGGCATTTCCATAGCCATTCCGAGATATATTGCCATGCAACTTTCCACCATTCCGTTTATTATGACACGCTCCATCATTGCCATATTGCTAGCATGATCATGTAGTTGACATTGTATTTGTGGCAAAGCCACCGTTCATAATTCTTTCATACATGTCACTCATGATTCATTGCATATCCCGGTACACTGCTGGAGGCATTCATATAGAGTCATATTTTGTTCTAAGTATCGAGTTGTAATTGTTGAGTTGTAAGGAAAATAAAAGTGTGATGATCATCATTATTAGAGCATTGTACCAAGTGAGGAAAGGATGATGGAGACTATGATTCCCCCATAGTCGGGATGAGACTCCGGACTTTACAAAAAAAAGAGGCCATAAAAAGAGAGAAGAGAAAGGCCCAAATAAAAAAAAATGAGAGAAAAAGAGAGAAGGGACAATGCTACTATCCTTTTACCACACTTGTGCTTCAAAGTAGCACTAAGATTTTCATGATAGAGAGTCTCTCATTTTGTCACTTTCATATACTAGTGGGAATTTTTCATTATAGAACTTGGCTTGTATATTCCAATGATGGGCTTCCTCAAAATGCCCTAGGTCTTCATGAGCAAGCAAGTTGATGCGCACCCACTTAGTTTCTTTTGTAGAGCTTTCATATACTTATAGCTCTAGTGCATCCGTTGCATGGCAATCCCTACTCACTCACATTGATATCTATTGATGGGCATCTCCATAGCCAGTTGATACGCCTAGTTGATGTGAGACTATCTTCCCTCTTTTTGTCTTCTCCACAACCACCCTTCTATTCCACCTATAGTGCTATATCCATGGCTCACGCTCATGTATTGCGTGAAGATTGAAAAAGTTTTGAGAATGTCATAAGTATGAAACAATTGCTTGGCTTGTCATCGGGGTTGTGCATGATTTAAATATTTTGTGTGGGGAAGATGGAGCATAGCCAGACTATATGATTTTGTAGGGATAACTTTCTTTTGCCATGTTATTTTGAGAAGACATGATTGCTTTGATTAGTATGCTTGAAGTATTATTATTTTTGTGTCAATATGAACTTTTGTCTTGAATCTTTCGGATCTGAATATTCATATCACAATTAAGAAGATTTACATTGAAATTATGCCAAAGTATCACTCCGCATCAAAAATTCCTTTTTATCATTTACCTACTCGAGGACGAGCAGGAATTAAGCTTGGGGATGCCTGATACGTCTCCAACGTATCTATAATTTTTGATTGCTCCATGCTACTTTATCTACTGTTTTGGACTATATTGGGCTTTATTTTCCACTTTTATATTACTTTTGGGACTAACCTATTAACCGGAGGCCCAGCCCAGAATTGCTGTTTTTTGCCTTTTTCAGTATTTCGAAGAAACATAATATCAAACGGAGTCCAAACGGAATGAAACCTTCGGGATCGTGATTTTCCAACCGAACGTGACCCAGGAGACTTGGACCCTACTCCAAGCAGTGCCCGAGGAGGTCACGAGGGTGGAGGGCGCGCCCCCCTACCTCGTGGGCCCCTCGGAGCTCCACCGACGTACTCCTTCCTCCTATATATACCCTACATATCCCCGAACGATCAGAACAGGAGCCAAAAACCTAATTCCACTGCCGCAACCTTTTGTATCCACGAGATCCCATCTTGGGGCCTGTTCTGGAGCTCTGCCGGGGGGGGGGGGCATCCACCACGGAGGGCTTCTACATCATCACCATAGCCCCTCTGATGAAGTGTGAGTAGTTTACTTCAGACCTTCGGGTCCATAGCTAGTAGCTAGATGGCTTCTTCTCTCTTTTTGGATCTCAATACAATGTTCTCCCCCTCTCTCATGGAGATCTATTTGATGTAATCTTCTTTTTTGCGGTGTGTTTATTGAGACCGATGAATTGTTGGTTTATGATCGAGTATTATCTATGGAAAATATTTGATTCTTCTCTGTTTTCTTTTATGTATGATTGAGTTATCTTTGCAAGTCTCTTCTAATTATCTTTTTGGTTTGGCCAACTAGATTGGTAGTTCTTGCAATGGGAGAAGTGCTTAGCTTTGGGTTCGATCTTGCGGTGTCCTTACTCAGTGACATAAAGAGCTGCAAGGCACGTATTGTATTGTTGCCATCGAGGATAACAAGATGGGGTTTTTATCATATTGCATGAATTTATCCCTCTACGTCATGTCATCTTGCTTACGGCGTTACTTTATTTTTACTTAATACTCTAGATGCATGCTGGACAGCAGCCGTTGAGTGGAGTAATAGTAGAAGATGCAGAATCGTTTCGATCTACTTGTTTTGGACATGATGCCTATATACATGACCATTGCCTAGATATACTCATAACTATGCTCAATTCTGTCAATTGCTCAACAGTAATTTGTTCACCCACCGTAGAATACTTATGCTCTTCAGAGAAGCCACTAGTGAAACCTATGGCCCCCGGGTCTATTCTCATCATATCAATATATATCACTTTATTTACTTGCTTTGTTTTTACCTTGCCTTTACTTTTACTTTGCATCTATCTATCAAAAATACCAAAAATATTATCTCTATCAGATCTCACTCTCGTAAGTGACCGTGAAGGGATTGACAACCCCTAAGTGTTGGTTCCGAGTTGCTATTGTTTTGTGTAGGTACGAGGGACTTGTGCGTGGTCTCCTACTGGATTGATACCTTGGTTCTCAAAAACTGAGGGAAATACTTACGCTACTTTACTGCATCATCCTCTCCTCTTTGGGGAAATCCAACGCAGTGCTCAAGAGGTAGCATGTCCTTCTCAATAAGGCTCCGAATGCGGGCTTGCAACGTCCGCACTTAATCAATTGATCCCCAGTCCAGCCCCTCATTAATCCATGATGCAAGCTGCAATAGAGGGCCGGATTGGAACACAGGTGTGGCTGCCCACTTGTTGCCACGAGGTTCTGTGATGTAAAACCACTCCCGTTGCCACATGTCGGAAGTTTCTGTAAAGGATCCCTTTGGCCAAGTAGCACTGACGAGTTTGCTCACCGCAGCACCGCCGCACTCCGCTTGTTTCCCGTCGACCACCTTTGGCTTCACATTGAAGGTCTTGAGCCATAAGCCGAAGTGTGGGGGTATTCAGAGGAAGGCCTCGCACGTAATAATGAACGCCGAGACGTGGAGAAAGGAGTCTGGAGCTATATCATGGAAATCTAGCCCGTAATAAAACATGAGCCCTTGAACGAAGGGATGAAGAGCAAACCCTAGCCCTCAAAGGAAGTGGGAGATGAATACGACCCTCTCGCCGGATCTGGGGGTAGGAATAACCTGCCCTTGAGCAGGAAGCCTGTGGAGGATTTCCGTGGTCAGATATCCTGCCTCCCGAAGCTTCACGATATCCTCCTCTGTGACGGAGGAAGTTACCCACCAGCCTTGTGGGCTGGATCCGGACATGACTGGGAGGCCTGAAGCGATTAGCTTGAACCTTGGGTGTTGGAACTCGAGGTGGGAGAGGTTGAGGAAAGGCTTGGCGTAGAGGAAAAAGGACAAATCTATGCCCCTTTATAAAGGTGATGAATATCAAACGCCCCTCCTAGGCCTTAAAACATGCCTATTCCCAAGGAATCATGCCAACAGAATGGTTGGGTTATCCACGCCCATGTTGATGAGAATCCTGCAATAAGGGGACACGATCTCTGCTTTGACAAGACGTGCCGATAAAACCGCACCTCGAAATATGGAGCGACTGTTGGGGAACGTAGTAATTTCAAAAAAATTCCTACGCACACGCAAGATCATGGTGATGGCATAGCAACGAGAGGGGAGAGTATTGTCCACGTACCCTCGTAGACCGTAAGTGGAAGCATTATGACAACGCGGTTGATGTAGTCGTACATCTTCACGATCCGACCGATCCAAGTACCAAACGTACGGCACCTCCGAGTTTAGCACACGTTCAGCTCGATGACGATCCCCGGGCTCCGATCCAGCAAAGCGTCGGGGATGAGTTCCGTCAGCACGACAACGTGGTGACGATGATGATGTTCTACCGGCGCAGGGCTTCGCCTAAACTCCGCGACGATATGACCGAGGTGGAATATGGTGGAGGGGGGCACCGCACACGGCTAAGGAACGACCCGTAGATCAACTTGTGTCTCTAG
>NC_041391.1:548545993-548600544 GCF_002162155.2 Triticum dicoccoides
GCCCTAGGGGGCGCGCCAAGGAGGGGGGAGTCCTCCTCCTAGTGGGAGTAGGACTCCCCTTTCCTAGTCCCACTAGGAAGGAGGAAGGGGGAAGGAAAGAGAGGGAGATGGAGAGGGAAAGGGGGCCGCGCCCCCTCCCCTAGTCCAATTCGGACTCCTCATGGGGGGCGGGGGTGCGCCACCTCCTGGGCTGCTGCCCTCTCTCTCCCCTCAGGCCCACTAAGGCCCAATACTTGCCCAGGGGGTTCCGGTAACCCCTCCGGCACTCCGGTTTTCTCCGAAATCACCCGGAACACTTCCGGTGTCCGAATATAGTCATCCAATATACCAATCTTTATGTCTCGACCATTTCGAGACTCTTCGTCATGTGCGTGATCACATCCGGGACTCCGAACAAACTTCGGTACATCAAAACTTATAAACTCATAATAAAACTGTCATCGTAACGTTAAGCGTGCGGACCCTACGGGTTCGAGAACTATGTAGACATGACCAAGAACTATTCTCGGTCAATAACCAATAGCGGGACCTGGATGCCCATATTGGCTCCTACATATTCTACGAAGATCTTTATCGGTCAAACCGCATAACAACATACGTTGTTCCCTTTGTCATCGGTATGTTACTTGCCCGAGATTCGATCGTCGGTATCCAATACCTAGTTCAATATCGTTACCGGCAAGTCTCTTTACTCGTTACATAATGCATCATTCCGTAACTAACTCATTAGCTACATTGCTTGCAAGGCTTATAGTGATGTGCATTACCGAGAGGGCCCAGAGATACATCTCCGACAATCGGAGTGACAAAACCTAATCTCGAAATACGCCAACCCAACATGTACCTTTGGAGACACCTGTAGTACTCCTTTATAATCACCCAGTTATGTTGTGACGTTTGGTAGCACCCAAAGTGTTCCTCCGGTAAACAGGAGTTGCATAATCTCATAGTTACAGGAACATGTATAAGTCATGAAGAAAGCAATAGCAATATACTAAATGATCAAGTGCTAGGCTAACGGAATGAGTCATGTCAATCACATCATTCTCCTAATGATGTGATCCCTTTAAT
Source organism: Triticum dicoccoides (assembly GCF_002162155.2). NCBI lineage: Eukaryota > Viridiplantae > Streptophyta > Magnoliopsida > Poales > Poaceae > Triticum > Triticum dicoccoides. The sequence goes on from NC_041391.1 coordinate 548,547,065, forward strand.
CAAATGACAACACATGTCTATGGTTAGGAAACATAACCATCTTTGATTAATAAGCTAGTCAAGTAGAAGCATACTAGTGACGTTGTGTTTGTCTATGTATTCACACATGTATTATGTTTCCGGTTAATACAATTCTAGCACGAATAATAAACATTTATCATGATATGAGGAAATAAATAATAACTTTATTATTGCCTCTAGGGTATATTTCCTTCAGTCTCCCACTAGCACTAGAGTCAATAATCTAGATTACATAGTAATGATTCTAACACCCATGGAGTCTTGGTGCTGATCATGTTTTGCTCGTGAGAGAGGCTTAGTCAACGGGTCTGCAACATTCAGATCCGTATGTATCTTGCAAATTTCTATGTCTCCCACTTGGACTTGGTCCCGGATGGAATTGAAGCGTCTCTTGATGTGCTTGGTCCTCTTGTGAAATCTGGATTCCTTTGCCAAGGCAATTGCACCAGTATTGTCACAGAAGATCTTCATTGGTCCCGATGCACTAGGTATGACACCTAGATCGGAAATGAACTCCTTCATCCAGAATCCTTCATTTGCTGCTTCCGAAGCAGCTATGTACTCCGCTTCACATGTAGATCCTGCCACAACGCTTTGTTTAGAACTGCACCAACTTACAGCTCCACCGTTTAATAAAAATACGTATCCGGTTTGCGATTTAGAATCGTCCAGATCAGTGTCAAAGCTTGCATCGACGTAACCATTTATGACTAGCTCTTTGTCACCTCCATATATGAGAAACATATCCTTAGTCCTTTTCAGGTATTTCAGGATGTTCCTGACTGCTGTCCAGTGATCCACTCCCGGATTACTTTGGTACCTTCCTGCCAAGCTTATTGCTAAGAATACGTCAGGTCTGGTACACAGCATTGCATACATGATAGAGCCTATGGCTGAAGCATAGGGAACATCTTTCATTTTCTCTCTATCTTCTGCCGTGGTCGGGCATTGAGTCTGACTCAACTTCACACCTTGTAGCACGGGCAAGAACCCTTTCTTTGCCTGATCCATTTTGAACTTTTTCAAAATTTTATCAAGGTATGTGCTTTGTGAAAGTCCTATTAAGCGTCTTGATCTATCTCTATAAATCTTGATGCCCAATATGTAAGCAGCTTCACCGAGGTCTTTCATTGAAAAACTTTTATTCAAGTATCCCTTTATGCTATCCAGAAATTCTATATCATTTCCAATTAATAATATGTCATCTACATATAATATCAGAAATGCTACAGAGCTCCCACTCACTTTCTTGTAAATACAGGCTTCTCCAAAAGACTGTATAAAACCATATGCTTTGATCACACTATCAAAGCGTTTATTCCAACTCCGAGATGCTTGCACTAGTCCATAAATGGATCGCTGGAGCTTGCACACTTTGTTAGCACCTTTTGGATCAACAAAACCTTCTGGCTGCATCATATACAACTCTTCTTCCAGAAATCCATTCAAGAATGCAGTTTTGACATCCATTTGCCAAATTTCATAATCATAAAATGCAGCAATAGCTAACATGATTCGGACAAACTTAAGCATCGCTACAGGTGAGAAAGTCTCATCGTAGTCAACCCCTTGAACTTGTTGAAAACCTTTCGCAACAAGTCGAGCTTTATAGACAGTTACATTACCATCAGTGCCAGTCTTCTTCTTAAAGATCCATTTATTCTCAATGGCTTGCCGATCATCGGGCAAGTCAACCAAAGTCCATACTTTGTTCTCATACATGGATCCCATCTCAGATTTCATGGCCTCTAGCCATTTTGCGGAATCTGGGCTCATCATCACTTCCTCATAGTTCGTAGGTTCATCATGGTCAAGTAACATGACTTCCAGAATATGATTACCGTACCACTCTGGTGCGGATGTTGCTCTGGTAGACCTACGAGGTTCAGTAGAAACTTGATCTGAAGTTTCATGATCAATATCATTAGATTCCTCACTAATTGGTGTAGTTGTCACAGGAACCGGTTCTTGTGATGAACTACTTTCCAATAAGGGAGCAGGTACAGTTACCTCATCAAGTTCTACTTTCCTCCCACTCACTTCTTTCGAGAGAAACTCCTTCTCTAGAAAGGATCCGATTTTAGCAACGAAAATCTTGCCCTCAGATCTGTGATAGAAGGTGTACCCAATAGTCTCTTTTGGGTATCCTATGAAGACACATTTCTCCGATTTAGGTTCGAGCTTATCTGGTTGAAGTTTCTTCACATAAGCATCGCAACCCCAAACTTTAAGAAACGACAACTTTGGTTTCTTGCCAAACCATAGTTCATAAGGCGTCGTCTCAACGGATTTTGATGGTGCCCTATTCAACGTGAATGCGGCCGCCTCTAAAGCATAACCCCAGAACGATAGCGGTAAATCAGTAAGAGACATCATAGATCGCACCATACCTAGTAAAGTACGATTACGACGTTCGGACACACCATTTCGTTGTGGTGTTCCGGGTGGCGTGAGTTGCGAAACTATTCCGCATTGTTTCAAATGTAAACCAAACTCGTAACTCAAATATTCTCCTCCACGATCAGATCGTAGAAACTTTATTTTCTTGTTACGATGATTTTCCACTTCACTATGAAATTCTTTGAACTTTTCAAATGTTTCAGACTTGTGTTTCATTAAGTAGATATACCCATATCTGCTCAAATCATCTGTGAAGGTGAGAAAATAATGATACCCGCCGCGAGCCTCAACATTCATTGGACCACAAACATCAGTATGTATGATTTCCAACAAATCAGTTGCTCGCTCCAAGTTCCGAAGAACGGCGTTTTAGTCATCTTGCCCATGAGGCATGGTTTGCAAGTACCAAGTGATTCATAATCAAGTGATTACAAAAGCCCATCAGTATGGAGTTTCTTCATGTGCTTTACACCGATATGACCTAAACGGCAGTGCCACAAATAAGTTGCACTATCATTATCAACTCTGCATCTTTTGGTTTGAACACTATGAATATGTGTATCACTACTATCGAGATTCAATAAAAATAGACCACTCTTCAAGGGTGCATGACCATAAAAGATATTACTCATATAAATAGAACAACCATTATTATCTGATTTAAATGAATAACCGTCTCGCATCAAACAAGATCCAGATATAATGTTCATGCTCAACGCTGGCACCAAATAACAATTATTTAGGTCTAAAACTAATCCCGATGGTAGATGTAGAGGTAGCGTGCCGACTGCGATCACATCGACTTTGGGACCATTTCCCACGCGCATCGTCACCTCGTCCTTAGCCAATCTTCGCTTAATCCGTAGTCCCTGTTTTGAGTTGCAAATATTAGCAACAGAACCAGTATCAAATACCCAGGTACTACTGCGAGCACTAGTAAGGTACACATCAATAACATGTATATCACATATACCTTTGTTCACTTTGCCATCCTTCTTATCCGCCAAATACTTGGGGCAGTTCTGCTTCCAGTGTCCAGTCTGCTTGCAGTAGAAGCACTCAGTCTTAGGCTTAGGTCCAGACTTGGGTTTCTTCTCTTGAGCAGCAACTTGTTTGCTGTTCTTCTTGAAGTTCCCCTTCTTCTTCCCTTTGCCCTTTTTCTTGAAACTGGTGGTCTTGTTAACCATCAACACTTGATGCTCCTTCTTGATTTCTACCTTCGCGGCTTTTAGCATTGCGAAGAGCTCGGGAATAGTCTTGTCCATCCCTTGCATATTATAGTTCATCACGAAGCTCTTGTAGCTTGGTGGCAGTGATTGAAGAATTCTGTCAATGACACTATCATCAGGAAGATTAACTCCTAGTTGAATCAAGTGATTATTATACCCAGACATTTTGAGTATGTGTTCACTGACAGAACTATTCTCCTCCATCTTGCAGCTATAGAACTTATTGGAGACTTCATATCTCTGAATCCGGGCATTTGCTTGAAATATTAACTTCAACTCCTGGAACATCTCATATGCTCCATGACGTTCAAAACATCGTTGAAGACCCGGTTCTAAGCCATAAAGCATGGCACACTGAACTATCGAGTAGTCATCAGCTTTGCTCTGCCAGACGTTCTTAACGTCGTCAGTTGCATCAGCAGCAGGCCTGGCACCCAGCGGTGCTTCCAGGACGTAATTCTTCTGTGCAGCAATGAGGATTATCCTCAGGGTACGGACCCAGTCCGTGTAATTGCTACCATCATCTTTCAACTTTGCTTTCTCAAGGAACACATTAAAATTCAACGGAACAACAACACAAGCCATCTATCTACAACAAACATAGACAAGCAAAATACTATTAGGTACTAAGTTCATGATAAATTTAAGTTCAATTAATCATATTACTTAAGAACTCCCACTTAGACAGACATCTCTCTAGTCATCTAAGTGATTACGTGATCCAAATCAACTAAACCGTGTCCGATCATCACGTGAGATGGAGTAGTTTCAATGGTGAACATCACTATGTTGATCATATGTACTATATGATTCACGTTCGACCTTTCGGTCTCCGTGTTCCGAGGCCATATCTGTATATGCTAGGCTCGTCAAGTTTAACCTGAGTATTCCGCTGTGCAACTGTTTTGCACCCATTGTATTTGAACGTAGAGCCTATCACACCCGATCATCACGTGGTGTCTCAGCACGAAGAACTTTCGCAACGGTGCATACTCAGGGAGAACACTTCTTGATAATTAGTGAGAGATCATCTTAAAATGCTACCATCAATCAAAGCAAGATAAGATGCATAAAGGATAAACATCACATGCAATCAATATAAGTGATATGATATGGCCATCATCATCTTGTGCTTGTGATCTCCATCTTCAAAGCACCATCGTCATCACCATCATCACCGGCGTGACACCTTGATCTCCATCGTAGCATCGTTGTCGTTACGCCATCTATTGCTTCTACGACTATCGCTACCGCTTAGTGATAAAGTAAAGCAATTACAGGGTGTTTGCATTTTATACAATAAAGCGACAACCATATGTGTTGGGGATATTACCACTGGGCGTGAACCGGCCTACCTGGGCCGGGTTAACTTCATTAGTAGTATAAGCAGATGAAGGCCCAAGGCCTGTAGTCGGTTTAGAACCTGTAGCCGTAAACCGGCTTGATATGTAAACTTGTACTGTAAGTTAGGAATAGAGAGAGACCAACCGGGATACGAATATGAACCGGTATGGGACTCCATGGACTGACGGGCGTCACCCGTGTATATAAGGGGACGACCCGGCGGCGGTTCAGGACAGCAACAACAACTCGAGCCTAGGCGAAGCTTGTTTGCTCCCTAGCCATTGAAACCACATCAATTCCATCACAACTAGACGTAGGCTTTTACCTTCATCGAAGGGGCCGAACTAGTATAAACCCTTGTGTCTTTCTGTCCGCTTTAACCCCTTCAAGTTAACCCGTAGCGATGGCTCCACGACTAAGTCCTTTCACTAGGACATCTGCAGTGACAAATCCACCATAGTTGGCGCCCACCGTGGGGCTATTGCACGACGGTTTGATGATCTTGGAGGGCAAGCTCAAAGGACTCGAAGGCTATGCTGTGGGCCGGATGACTAAGAGTCATCGCGGCAAGCTCTACATCGACGATTCAGGATGGGGTCCCGAAGCCAGCTCGATCAAGTACGGATACCGGGTCCCCTTTGGTGGCATACACGTTTTCATCGGCAAGATTGGTGAGCCTGGGCCTGAGCCGGACATCTGCACCGACCTCGTCGAGACGGCTCAGCGTGCGAGATCTACCCAGGTTAAACCAGCCGTGAAGCGTGCCTTCGTCGGAGTCATCCACGGAGGAGAGCATGAGGATGAGTCAGAATACGGTGGCGAGACCGTCGTCTATTCCGGCGACGAGTCCTCAACCAGAGAGACGGAATCATTGTACCAGTTGCAAGACGACCAAATTAGGGGCTGTTCCGATGGCGACAGTATTCCGGACCCCCCAGATTAGATCAACCGAGTTGGAATATTCATGGCCGGCACGCAGGCAGCAAATCACTCTTCGACCGCAGCAGCAATGCTCTCCGGATCAGCAGCGGCAGCGGCAGCAGGGCCAGGAGGCCTTGTGCGCCCGCCGGTTCAAGTTATGTCTGACCTGTTTGACGCACTAGTGGTACTTATGGCAGAGGCCAATCCGGCGGATCAGGAGGCCCATGATGCGGAGGTTGCAAAGGTAAGAGAGCAGATCGTGCAGGCCAAAGCCGACCTGGCAGCAGAGAAGGACAGGATGGCCGCAGAGCGGGCCGCTTTGGACGCCCAGGCCTATAAGCTCATGCTCGACCAGAACGCATCACAGGAGGTCCTGAAGCAGAAGCACAGATCACGCCTGCCGTTAGGGTTCGATCCTCGAAATCTCTTTCACACTCCGCGAGCTGGAACCAGTAATCCACCGGGGCACCAGGAGGTAAACCGGGTCGAGGCACCAGGGCCAGGAGCGATGGTCCAACCCCTCCTGATGGAACCTCCACGGCAGAACATTGTGATTCCTCCGCCGGTCCAGACACCTCCGGGTCATTATTCTAATCCTATGGACAATCTTGTCGCAGCTGCCGTGCGATTAGAAGCTATCCCGGTCGAAGGAGACTCTCCACAAGCAATAGAGACGCACCGGGTTAAGGAACTTCTCCGGACCGCTGTGATTCAACAGGAGGCATACTCATACAACCGCGATCGGATTCATTCCACACCTCGTCCAAGCCGGAGCTATAGCAGGTGCCTGGATGAACCGGCCATATCAAGCAATGCGCGGGGCCGTGAAGCGGCCCATGGCAATAACCCGGCAGGTGGTGTTCGCGATGCCCAGGATGTAGTGGATCGGGCCCGGGCATGAAGGGAGGCCGAGTTAGCAGCATAGAATGAGGCGGATCAGCTTACACCGGTTCGTCCTACCACCTCAGCCGGGCCAGGGGTCGCATCTAGCTTGGGAGTGCCCTGTTTAGTCCCCGCTTTACGCAATGTACGCCTGCCCAAAGACTTCAAGGGTCCGCGCAAGGTGCCGAATTACACCGCTGATTTATCTCCAGAAGCGTGGGTAGAGAGTTATGAGATGGCCATGGAGATGCTGGATGTGGATGAGACCGCGTGTGCAAAGTACTTCACCATGATGCTTGAAGGCACGGCCCGTACTTGGTTGAAAAGCCTGCCACCTAATTCTATCAGTTCATGGGCCCAGTTGCGGGCCCGGTTTATCCAGAATTTCAAAGATACGTGTAAGTAGCCTAAGTCCATAGTAGACTTGGCGGCTTGTGTTCAGGAGGACAGAGAGTCAACAACCCATTGGGTACGCCGCGTTTCGGAAGTCTTGCACTCGTCTGACAGGATCAATGCTGACTCGGCGATCTTAAACCTGGAGGGCAACTGCCGGTTTAAGCCTCTAAAATTGAAGTTAGGGCGTATGAAGCGGTTCTGTAATGACATGGGAACTCTCATGGCCGCTTTAGTGAAGTATGCTGATTCTGATAGTACCAAGGATCCCGAGACTGACGATGACGAAGCAGGGAAGGGAAAGAAGAATATCAACTCCAAGGGGCATCAATACAAACCAGTGGGCCATGGAAACGGAGGCAAGCATGAAGCGGATGGTAGCATGGACTTTGTGGCTAACACTAATGCGCAGGACAAGGGTCAGTGCCACAGAGGTAAAGCGGCGAATCGTAATGGGGCTCCAAATCCTAACCCGGATCGCTTAAACTATTTGTTGAATCAGCCTTGCCCAAAACACGGGACGAAAGAGGCGCCGGCTAACCACCTTTGGAAGGATTGTTACATTATGCAGGAATTTAAAAACTCTAATGCCTTCCGGTATGACCGTGTGTCAGGTGGTGGCTCAGGATCCGGTTTCCATGGGCCGGGTCACAATGGAGCTTCCGGTTCAGGTTTCAATCAGGGCGGTAATAGTAACCAGAATAATCAGAGCGGTCAAGGGGGTTACAACCAACAGCAGCAGCAGCAGCAGTCGGGTTATCAGAGCCAGCCAAAACAGTTAAACAATGGGCAGTATCACGTTTTCACAACTAGCTTGGATAAGCGCGACCGGAAGCTTCACAAGCGAGCGGTGAACTCTGTTGAACCGGCTGTACCACGTTACTTATGCTGGTCGGAGCAGCCTATCGTGTGGAGCAGGGAGGATCACCCCCCCGGGTTGACAATCCGGGCCAGTTGGCATTAGTGGTAGACCCTCAGGTGGGAGGTTATAATTTCACCAAGGTGCTCATGGATGGAGGGAGCAGTATTAACATCCTGTACTATGAGACATTCCGTCGCATGGGGCTCACGGACAAAGATCTCAGACTATCTAATACGATGTTCCATAGTGTGGTGCCTGGCAAATCAGCATACCCTGTTGGTAAGATAGCCCTGGAGGTGGCTTTTGGGGACGAGCATGATTCCCGATCCGAAACACTAACCTTTGAGGTGGTAAAAATCCGGAGCCCGTATCACGCCTTGTTTGGGCGGCCGGCTTATGCCAAATTCATGGCACGGCCTTGTTATATCTATTTGCAGCTCAAGATGCCGGGTTACAAAGGGACAATAACGGTTCATGGGAGCCGTAAGATTTCTTTGGACCTATTAGATGAGGAGCGTGACATAGCGGCTGCCCGCTTGGCGATTTATCAACAAGATCTTCGTCGCTATCACAGTCGCCGGGTCAGAACCAGAGCTTTTCAAGAAGGAGATTTGGTGCTTCGGCTCATCCAAGACCAGACGGATATGCACAAGTTATCCCCACCTTGGGAGGGACCTTTCATGGTCAGCAAGAATCTGCACAACGAGTCATACTATCTGATCGATATTCAAGAGCATAAAGACTCACACACATCAGAGGAGGAGACCAAAAGGCCGTGGAACATAGCTCATCTTCGGCCTTACTACACTTGAGCCATCGGCTCTATCTATGTACATATTATGACAGTGTATATATTATCTTTGATATACTAAAACCGGAGCCTCAGCTAAAGCGGGGTCTTTGTCCTTTCATATCATGTGTGGTTACATGGAGTGGTTCTTTTTTAAAGCGGCCTCCGGTTTACCCCTTGAAATTTGCTTTCAAAAAAAAGCTTTATAATATCACTTGGGGCCTTGGTCGTGTCCGAACCAATGCGACACCTTTTGATAGGCGAAAGCCACCAGATCACTTGGGGACATGGTCAAGTCTAAACCAGTCACGCCTCTTGATCGGCCTAAGGTCACAGAATCACTTGGGGGCTTGGTCGAACCCGAACCATTGCCACGCCTTTTGATCGGCATAAATGCCACGGTTTCATTTGGGGACCTGGCTGACTTGAACCATTGTCACTCCTATTGGGGGCTTGGTCTTGTCCGACCATGGTAACACCGTCTGATCAGCTCAGTAAAGCATGTTTTTGCAAACGGTTTTTATCATTGCCTTTACTTCCATATCTCTTTTATTACTATTCTTCAATTTTTGTTGTGTTTCCTTTAAATCAACAACACTTTTTTTACCGGTTCAGCTGACGGAATTCGGTTCATTTGTAATCCGGAGAAATATGCCTGGTTTAACTTTCCTGTTAACATCATGAAGTAGCAGGGGGGCTCATAATGACCCAGCACGGTTTACATGGGAGTTATTTTTTCCCCTTTGATGATAACGGTTTATAAATACTCCGTTTCAAGCCTGGCTAAGCCAACTTCATGCCCAGCGATGGCAGGTATTTTGTATCACATATTTGATTATATGTCTTAAATACATTGATGATATATATATAAAGGTCATAAACCGGCTGGCGGTATAACCGCCACCGAAGTTCAAGATTTTCTGATTGCAGGAAATATAAATTGAGGGTTTTCAAGCAAAAGCATCAGTACTTATGCACGAAGGCATATTCAAGGCAGAAGTATTGACTATCCTATTACAAGGCAACGCGGTGCCCAAATAAGATCATTGTTGTTCTGGCGGATCGTAATAAACGACTACTTAAACCGGCTTCTAGTTCAAGCCTGTTCATCGCCCCGGTCTGATGGTCGTGGGTCGTCTCGCGCCGCTTCAGCTTCCTCATCTCTATCCATTGGCTGGAAATCAACAGTGGTTCAGTCGATTCCCATTAAAGCTTGAAAGACAGCCTCTTCGTGGATCAGAGAAGACGGTTCAATATCAGGAGCGTAAGTATGCTTACGGATTGGAGGAATCAGATTCTCCGCTTCAGGAGTTGGTGCAGGCACTCGTTTGTTCTGATCATTGTACTGCGCTTGATAATGCGACAAGTCTGCCTCTTCAGCCAATTGACAAGCCAGAGGGCGTACTGCATGGTTTATCGCCCTCAAATCATCTTCATTGAACTCTGAGCCATCTTCCTTCAAGCTGGGATAGCCTTGAGCTGCCTCAACAGGATCGAAATCCGGCACCCATGCTTTTGCCCGGATCAAGGCATTAATGGCTCCGGTTCGAGCAGCAGATTTTTTTAGTTCTTCAATCCAAGCAGGAAGCATTGGCAACCTATTAAGAGTGTCTTGGATTAAAGTGGGTGCCGGATTGTTATGAGATGCAGTGGTGATGATCCGCTGCGCTCCGGTATACAGCTGTTCAATTAAAGTGTAGGCAGCCTTCAACTTCTTCCGAACATCTGACCCTAAGTGACCAATGCGTGTACCTGCAACAATACAGGAAAGATTACAAACCGGATCTATTATAAGCAGGCCAGAGTTATCAAAGAAACCAAAAGGAGCTTACCAAAGATAGCAGCGGTCATGGAATGTACTTGCCGCTTTACGGCGGTCAACTCATCTACCACCGGTTTAAGGGCAGCTTTAGCGTTTTCAGCTCTTTTTATTAAAGCGGCCTTCTAGTGGCCCAATCAGCCCGCTCCTTCTTGAAGCCCTCCTTCAGCTATTCTGTGATGCTCAAAGCGCTGGTTAATTCTTCCCTCGCCTTGTCGGTTTTAGCTTGTTGGGTTTTCAAAGTTTCCTGCAGATCAGTAATCCGGTCCTCTTTGATCCTCACTTCAACCTGCATAAAGACAGTGCTAGGCTTTAAACAAAAACGGTACAAGAATTTGAAGTACCAACCACATAACAAGTTATACGCTTGATACTTGGGGGCTCTTGCACCTTCAATTTTCATCTATTACTAAATCGCAAAGTCCCAAGCTCAATACAGGTATTCAACTTGGCACTTGGGGGCTAATGGCTATTTGCTCAGTTATGTTCTGATGTTAGAATCTTTATTGGAGTCCCGGTTTAACTATACTAAGTTGAACCGGCCCTTGGGGGCTACATTGATGGATTTCAAAGTATTGAGAACTGTATTCAAGTCCTGGTTTGAAGAAGGTTACAAACCGACCCTTGGGGGCTAGGAGGATTAATACAGTGGCAGTAATTAAAGAAAGAAGAAGCACAAGGAAGTTACCTCAAACTTATCTCTCATCATCTTTACCAGACCAGCTTCACAGTCACGACTAGTATATAGCCGGTTCAAGTAACCAGAATGAAGATCTTGGGCACTCAGAGCAGCATATGTTTCCAGATCAACATCCCATTTTCCTTTGTTCAGGGCGGAAAAATCTTCTTTCACAGTATGCTTGGCTAAAGTTACAGGATTCCCTGGTTCAAAGCGACCTACGCCGGTAATCACAACGTCATCATCTTTGGACTCACCGGTTTGCGTTGGCGCGGTCGGTTTATCGGCAGGTTTTGAAGGACTGCGGGATCTTTCAATCCGGACAGAGCTGGCAGGCGGGTCAACAGGGACTGAAGTATTGATAGGCCTTTTCTCCGGAATAGCATCATCTTGCAAGGGAGGATCATTGGGAATATCCTCATGAACGAACGCTTCAAGATCTGGTGCTTTATCCTGTTCAGGGGCGACATCTTCCTCGGCTGCTTTATCCAGGCGGGCTTTCTTGCTCGGTTTAGGTTTAGCCTTGAAAGAGAAACAAAGAGTCAAGGAACAGCATAAGTTATAACACAGTATACCAGAAGCATACAGTCTAGCTTACCCAAGAACCGTTTTCAGTGGCGACAGTTGAGTGGCCGATGATTCACCAGAGGAAGAATGAGAAGTAACCTAATAATTGGAGTCGGACGGATTAAGAGGTTGACGGATGAAACCCGCTTTAGGATATAAATTAATTAAAAGGTCGGAGACCTCAGAGCGGCGTTTTCGAACCGGACTGTTTGGTAAACCAGCGGAGGTAACTACCTGGCCGCTGTGCCGGGTTGTGCGGCGAGCTTCATGTTGCTGAGTCTTCACAAGAAACTTGGGATCCAAGTAAGCAAGAGGATGAGAAAATTTAACTTTCCGGTTTGCCTGGCGAAATTTTGGCAAAGGCAAAGGATCTGAATCGGAAGAGAGAATAGTTACCTCAGCGATATCAGCATTACTGGCTTCAGCGTCGTCCTGACAAGTATCATCATCAATAAGGCGTGTAAAAATTAAGCCTAGTGAACCGAGTTCTACCTCAAGGTCCGAGTTACCCACATCATCATCAACAGCCGGATCAGATGAAGCAGTGGTGTTCCTCTTTTTAGCAGGCTTCTTGATGACCTTGGTCTTGGGCCGGGTTGACCGTTCTGCTTTCTCCGGTTTATCTTGTGGAAGCTTCTTGCTCCAAAACGGATTATCACCCTGGTTAAGCAACAATTGATGTCAGATAGAGCTAGCAATAACAGGTTCAGTAAAAAGTACAATCAAAATCTTACTGCTGGCGGTTTGTTGGTAGCACAGAAAGGGAGCAGGCCGGTTTGAGCGTAGAGGTGTTCCGGTTCGTTCAGCATTTTCTTCACAGCCTCCATGACTTCATCATCGGAGAGGTGGATGTTGGTGTGTCGGAGTGGGTCATCAACGCTACCAGTATACTTGCACATTAAACCGGAGCGCCGGCTGAGAGGCAGTATGCTCCAGGATATCCAACAGCGTGCGAGATCTACTCCTGTTAAACCATTGGCTATGAAGGCTCGGAGCTTGATAATTGCGGAGCGTATTTGCTCCTCTCCTTGGCACTTAACCTTTGTGGGAAGGGGTGTGTATTGCTGAGCCGCTCCAGACGGAAGCCAGGCAAAGGATTTTCATCATCAGGGGAAGTATCTTTGCAGTAAAACCATGTTGCATTCCACTCCTTGGGGTGACTGTGTAATCTGGCATGGGGATAAGTGATTTCTTTCCTTTTCTGGATTGCCATACCGCCCAATTCGGTATTGGGACCATCAGTGAATTCGGTGCGGCGGTTTAAGTGGAAGCAGTCTCTGAATAATTCGACTGTGGGTTCCTCTTGAAGGTATACCTCACTGAGCACTTGGAAGTGACATAAGTTGGTAACAGAATTGGGGCCAGTATCTTGCAGGTGGAGTTGAAAATTGGCTAACACATCCCGGTAAAATTTAGAGCCGGGCGGTTTGAAGCCCCGGGCTAAATGATCCGTAAAGATCACAACCTCTCCCTCTTGAGGTGTGGGAGGACATTCATCACCAGGAACCCTCCAGTGGATAGTCTCTTTGCTGTCTAAAGCGCCGATCGAGACTAAATTATCCAACTGAGTTTCTGTGACACGAGAAGGAACCCAGTTGCACTCATATACTTGTTTGGCCATGGTGAGATCTACAAGAAATGGGTGATTCCGGTTCAAGAACATGTTGGATAAAAGAAGGCGCTGGTATGAACAATGCTAAACCGGAGGCAGTATATTTAAACCGGATTTCTATGAAGTGGCATCATATGGCTAAAGAGTTCTGGTGGTTCAACAAGGGGACTAATGGTATATACCTGTTTATTAACTTTTTCTATATTAAGTTAAACCGCCTGATCTAAACATTGAAAGCAATCGAGGTTGCGGATGGCTAAGTATGCAGAAACAGGTTTCACAAGTTCTTATTGCAGCAATGGATCTGAAGCAAGTTCAGAAAAAACAGAAAATATTCAAAAGGATAAAGCGGAATGTAAGTGAATCAATGGGCAGATATGTAGATGAGATCTATGGACTTGAGCATGAAACTACAGGCGGATGCTAAAAGGCTACTGCTAATCAGAGCAGGGGTTCACAGATTTATCCAGGAATCTGGGTATGAGCATGAACAAACGATGAATACGGCAATAACATAAAACCCTAGAACAGATCTAGGTTAAGAAGAACAGAAGGCTTACCAGAATCGAAGAAGACGCGGAAGGTTACCGCAGTGCTCTGGTGCGTTCAGGTTGATGCAGCGTCCCAAGGTGGTGCAGAGGTCAACGGCGGCGGCGGAGCTCCAAGGCTGGCGACGCGAGGAAGACGAAGAGAAAGAGACGAAGGGGAGAAAAGGAAATGACCCTTCGGTCCTATTTATAAGGCAACAGACGTGGGTCAGGCGCGCGAATCCAGGAGCCAAAATTTCGGAAGTGGAGCTGATGACTTGGGTATCGCAGATTTATTAATAAAAGAAGGCGTCATAAATGTTAACTTCGTGATGACGTCATGCCGGTTTACAGCAACCAGAGATGATGACGACATGGCGGTTTACCGATTACCAGAAGATGTTGAAGACAAAGATTTTTGTGAAGGATTGACATGAACCAGTTCAAATCAATCTGGGGCCTAATGTTGGGGATATTACCACTGGGCGTGAACCGGCCTACCTGGGCCGGGTTAACTTCATTAGTAGTATAAGCAGATGAAGGCCCAAGGCCTGTAGTCGGTTTAGAACCTGTAGCCGTAAACCGGCTTGATATGTAAACTTGTACTATAAGTTAAGAATAGAGAGAGACCAACCGAGATACGAATATGAACCGGTATGGGACTCCATGGACCGACGGGCGTCACCCGTGTATATAAGGGGACGACCCGGCGGCGGTTCAGGACAGACAACAACAACTCGAGCCTAGGCGAAGCTTGTTTGCTCCCTAGCCATCTAAACCACATCAATTCCATCACAACTAGACGTAGGCTTTTACCTTCATCGAAGGGGCCGAACTAGTACAAACCCTTGTGTCTTTGTGTCCGCTTTAACCCCTTCAAGTTAACCCGTAGCGATGGCTCCACGACTAAGTCCTTTCACTAGGACATCTGCCGTGACAAATCCACGACAATATGGCTCCTACCAGTTGCCGGTAACTTCGGTTACAAAACATGATCATCTCATACAATAAAATATAGCATCACGTCTTGTCCATATCACATCACAACATGCCCTGCAAAAACAAGTTAGACGTCCTCTACTTTGTTGTTGCAAATTTTACGTGGCTGCTACGGGCTTAGCAAGAACCGTTCTTACCTACGCATCAAAACCACAATGATAGTTCGTCAAGTTAGTGCTGTTTTAACCTTCGCAAGGACCGGGCGTAGCCACACTCGATTCAGCTAAAGTGAGAGAGACAAACACCCGCCAGCCACCTTTAAGCACGAGTGCTCGTAACGGTGAAACCAATCTCGCGTAAGCGTACGCGTAATGTCGGTCCAGGCCGCTTCATCTCACAATACCGCCAAACCAAAGTATGACATGCTGGTAAGCAGTATGACTTGTATCGCCCACAACTCACTTGTGTTCTACTCGTGCATATGACATCTACGCATAAAACCAGGCTCTGATACCACTGTTGGGGAACGTAGTAATTTCAAAAAATTCCTACGCACACGCAAGATCATGACAATGGCATAGCAATGAGAGGGGAGAGTATTGTCCACGTACCCTCGTAGACCGTAAGCGGAAGCGTTATGACAACGCGGTTGATGTAGTCGTACGTCTTCACGATCCGACTGATCCAAGTACCGAACGTATGGCACCTCTGAGTTCAGCACACGTTCAGCTCGATGACGATCCCCGGGCTCGATCCAGCAAAGCGTCGGGGATGAGTTCCGTCAGCACGATGGCATGGTGACGATGATGATGTTCTACCGGCGCAGGGCTTCGCCTAAACTCCGCGACGATATGACCGAGGTGGAATATGGTGGAGGGGGGCACCGCACACGGCTAAGGAACGACCCGTAGATCAACTTGTGTCTCTAGGGTGCCCCCTGCCCCCGTATATAAAGGAGCAAGGGGGGGAGGCCGGCCGGCCCTAGGGGGCGCGCCAAGGAGGGGGGAGTCCTCCTCCTAGTGGGAGTAGGACTCCCCTTTGCTA
Organism: Triticum dicoccoides; assembly: GCF_002162155.2. NCBI lineage: Eukaryota > Viridiplantae > Streptophyta > Magnoliopsida > Poales > Poaceae > Triticum > Triticum dicoccoides. The sequence continues at coordinate 548,563,094 of NC_041391.1, forward strand.
GTCCCACTAGGAAGTAGGAAGGTGGAAGGAAAGAGAGGGAGAGGGAGAGGGAAAGGGGGCCGCGCCCCCTTCCCTAGTCCAATTCGGACTCCTCATGGGGGGGCACGCCACCTCCTGGACTGCTGCCCTCTCTCTCCCCTCAGGCCCACTAAGGCCCAATACTTCCCCGGGGGGTTTCGGTAACCCCTCCGGCACTCCGGTTTTCTCCGAAATCACCCGGAACACTCCCGGTGTCTGAATATATTCGTCCAATATATCAATCTTTATGTCTCGACCATTTCGAGACTCCTCGTCATGTCCGTGATCACATCCGGGACTCCGAACAAACTTCGGTACATAAAAACTTATAAACTCATAATAAAACTGTCATCATAACGTTAAGCGTGCGGACCCTACGGGTTCGAGAACTATGTCGACATGACCTAGAACTATTCTCGGTCAATAACCAATAGCGGGACCTGGATGCCCATATTAGCTCCTACATATTCTACGAAGATCTTTATCGGTCAAACCGCATAACAACATACGTTGTTCCCTTTGTCATCGGTATGTTACTTGCCCGAGATTCGATCGTCGGTATCCAATACCTAGTTCAATCTCGTTACCGGCAAGTTTCTTTACTCGTTATGTAATGCATCATTTCGTAACTAACCCATTAGCTACATTTCTTGCAATGCTTATAGTGATGTGCATTACCGAGAGGGCCCAGAGATACATCTCCGACAATCGGAGTGACAAAACCTAATCTCGAAATACGCCAACCCAACATGTACCTTTGGAGACACCTGTAGTACTCCTTTATAATCACCCAGTTACATTGTGACGTTTGGTAGCACCCAAAGTGTTCCTCCGGTAAACGGGAGTTGCATAATCTCATAGTTACAGGAACATGTATAAGTCATGAAGAAAGCAATAGCAATATACTAAACGATCAAGTGCTAGGCTAACGGAATGGGTCATGTCAATCACATCGTTCTCCTAATGATGTGATCCCATTAATGAAATGACAACACATGTCTATGGTTAGGAAACATAACCATCTTTGATTAATAAGCTAGTCAAGTAGAGGCATACTAGTGACGTTGTGTTTGTCTATGTATTCACACATGTATTATGTTTCTGGCTAATACAATTCTAGCATGAATAATAAACATTTATCATGATATGAGGAAATAAATAATAACTTTATTATTGCCTCTATGGTATATTTCCTTCAGCATGCTAAAAAACCGGTTCAAGTAATGGCCGGGCGGTGGCGTGATGTCACTCTACAAAAAGTTGTCAGCGGATTGGACTCGTGAAATATTATACTCTCTACAGTTGTGTGTGGTACTTGTTTTGCAGAGCCGAACACGTTTTCTGTGTTCGAAGACTATTTTGGAGTATTCAGAGAAGGAACGCGCCTTGCAATGCCGAAGACAATCTGCACGCCAGACACCTCGTCAGTGAAGCCTGGTTCAGGGGCTATTGAGGGAGTCCTAGATTAAGGGGTCCTCGGACGGCTGGACTATTAACATGGGACGGACTGTTGGGCTATGAAGATACAAGATGGAAGACTTCCTCCCGTATCCGGATGGGACTCTCCTTGGCATGGAAAGCAAGCTTGGTGATTCAGATATGTAGATTCCTTTCTCTGTAACCGACTTTGTACAACCCTAGTCCCCTCCGGTGTCTATATAAACTGGAGGGTTTAGTCCATAGAGGCAATCACAATCAAATAGGCTAGGCTTCTAGGGTTTTAGCCATTACAATCTCATGGTAGATCAACTCTTGTAATACTCATATTCATCAAGATCAATCAAGCAGGAAGTAGGGTATTACCTCCGTAGAGAGGGCCTGAACCTGGGTAAACATCGTGTCCCCCACCTCCTGTTACCATCCGACCTCAGACACACAGTTCGGGACCCTCTACCCGAGATCCGCCGGTTTTGACACCGACAACCTCTTCGACGCCGTCCTCACGCCGGCCGCGGACCTCATCTTCTCCGCTGGCGCCGTAGGTGTCTTTCGTCACCAAGTTAGGGCACGACAGATTGGACTGCTCGGCATCCGTTTTGCCCCGTCTAGCAGTTCTACAAGTGGTAAATACAACTCGCTTTTTACCGCTTTTTCAATCTGTCAAATCCGTCCACTTCACCCAAAAGTGGTTTCTGCACTTCCGAATCTGGATCTTTCTGTTTCTGAATCTCATATCTTGCAAAGTATATTCACTTATGCTTCACAACTAGTTAGATTCTCACTTGTACTTATTCTTGGATTCAAACAAATCTGGAACCAACTCACTTCAAATAAGTGAATGTCTTCGCACTATGAGGTCAATGTCTTCTAACTGATTTATCTTCAAAATCTTTTGAGAATGCATATGACCTCTTCCCCTTCCCTCGCATCTCTAGTGTTATCACAGGTACATGTCCGTGGGAGAATACCTTGGTTCTCATAGTCTGCATTCATTTGCAGAGTTCTTACAGCGGCACATTGAATCTCCTGAAGTTAGTTCTTGTTTGACAAGTTGTTGCAAGCCTTTCACTATTTGAAGCCTCTCTGTCTGAATATTATGGCTACTGAAAAATCAACAAGGAAAGGTGGCAGGCAACGCCGTGGCAATACTGCTCTGGATCTACCCCCTGATCTGTATGAACTTTACAAGTTTGATCTGGAGGAGAACTACAATCAGCGCAAGACCAGAATCCAATGGATCCGAAGATATTTGGCTGAGCAGTGGTTCAAGTATAACTTCATCACACCTGAGTATGCAGAAAAGAATGCAATTAAGCGCCCGTGGGGCGATATTCGATAAAATAATTTTCCACCAAAGACAAGGCTTAAAGCTATTGCTCAGGGCTTCTATCCATGCATAGTCCGAGGACCTCAGCCAGACAATGCCGACCCATCATCTCTTCAATGGTGTCGTGATGATGATTTGTTCAAGCGCAACTTTCAGTTTGCAAAGGAGTCAGCTGCCACGAACAAGAAGGAATTCAGACTCAACTTCAACACTGATCCGTCTGCTCCAAGGTCTAATGGCACTCGTGAAGCCAATGAGAATAGGATTGGCCCCTTCAATAACTTCAATGGGCTCCTATCCTACATTGCTGCATAGAGGGCAACAGTAGAACAATATGTTGATGATGTAGACTCTGAGGATGTTCCTGCACCACCGAAGCAGAAGAAGAAGTCAAAAGCTTCAAAGCCCTCTGCTGCTCCAAAAGCTTCGACTGTGAAGCCATTGAGAATCGCACTGTCTGAATCATGTGCGCAGTCTGAAGATCAGTTCTACATCTCCAAGAGAACTAAGAAGCCAAAGCCCAAGAAGGTTTCTGGGCATGATCTTACTCCTGCTGCCATTCTGTGCAATGAAGAAAACTCCATTGATCTGTCAAGTGATGAAGATCTTGGAGATGATGCTCTGGAACAGTTGATCAAGAGAAAACAAGAGGCTGAGATCTTCCAGGACCTGCCTCTGTTCGATGTTGACATTCTCAACAAATTCATTGATGAATGGTTCGAGAATCAAAACATCAACATTGATGATTTGTAGCTGCCAGTGGACATCAGCGTCACCTTTCAAAGAGCCATTGCCAATGAACTTGCAATTGCTCAGAAAATTGTTGAGCTGAAGAACAAGATTGATTACGAGAAGGCACAGTTCAAGAAGCACGTGGCCAGGCTCAGTGTTGCTGATGTGCAAAACTTCAAGCAGATGATGCATGACCTCATGGACCAGTTCAACAAGAAGCGTGAAGAAGCCAAAGGCTCACGCAAGCGCATGAAGTACTATGCATAGAAGTGTGTGCAAGTGCACAATGAGGCCGAAAAGAGAAAGGCACTTGGGCGTCCTGGCATCGACCCCAAGCTTGCTGCAAAGAAGAACAAGAAGTCTACTGAAGCCATACCCGATGCTCCAAGGCAGGAACGACCTAGCACTGTCTTCCCTGCCAGCATGACTGGCTCAAAGCGAAAGGTCACCTCAGCAGATTCTGAGCAAACGAAAACTCGGCAAGATGAGGCTGAAGCCCGAAAGAGGAAGCTCCATGACGCACCTAACGCTGCTCCCTCCAAGAACTGAAGACTAAAGCTTCAAAGTCTTCCCACAAAGAGCGTGTTTCTGCCCAAGAACTGCTGAATGTCAAACCAATCTCTATTGCTCTACCTACCTCAACCAACCGTGTGCGCCGTCTAGTGATCCATGAGCCTGTTTCCATAGAGGCTCCAGAAGATGAAGAAATTCTAGCTACTGATCCCATCACGGCTGAAGACATTGGTCATGAGGACCACGTTGAAGATGATGAAGTCCTTCCTCAGATTGAACCCAAACCCGTGGTATCATCTCCTTCTCCAATGAGAAGTGAGTTGATCAGTATTGGTTGGCCTTTGACTCCCCGTCCCATGACGCCAATCACTCAAGATATGCTCGTGGATGACGAAGCTATTCTGCACACTCCAATAGCTCAAGTCACCTCTCCGGTGCTTGAGACTAATCAAGAAAGTCCTGAAGACTTTGATTTCACAATACCTTCACCAAAGGCATCGCGTTCTTTCAAAAGGCATCGCAAAGGCCTTAGGCCACATGCCTCCTTGTCAAGCATTCCAGAAGAGGATGTGCAAACAACTAGCTTAGTAGCACGTCAAGTGTTCCCTGACGCCATCCCTTTCGAGACTCCTCATGAGTCTGAAGCAAAGGCTGCTGAAGACATTCTGGCTGCATGAGCCAATGAAGACAAAGTTGATGTTCAAGAAGTCATTCCCCTGCCAGTGAAACTGTTGTGCCAGAAGAAGAAGTGATTGTGCCCGACCCTCCAATTATTGAAGCCATGGAGGTTGAAACCAATGTGGCTGCCACCACCAACACCACTGAAGCCAATGACACTGTCATGACTGAAGAGAATGTGGAGCCTGAAGTCAATGTTGCAACTGAAGATATTGTGTAGACAATCACATCCGATGTAACTGTTCCTCCACCAGTGCCACACACTATGGAACAAGCTTACAATCGTGGTGAGTTGGTGACTGTTAGATGGCCCATTATGGTACCACCCACTGCTCCAGGCCCTTAGTATGATTATCATGTGGAGCAAAGGTCTCTAACTCTGAAGCCAAGACTGCCAAGGCTTCCAAGTGCTGCAACAACCCATGGCTCGTTCAGTGTGCTCAGCTTCAGAGGGCACAACACATTCTTTGAAAGCGCCAAGAACCCATACAAGAAGCCCAAGATCTCCTCTAACAGGTTTTGGAGCCGTCAGCAATGAAGCAATTACTCATACGTCCTATACAACCAAGACCAGATTTTTCCTCATAAGCTTCTGGATTGTGATGCTATTGCTGGGCTTCCTTGTCTTGAAGAGGCCCTTGACTGCTTTAGGGACGTTGGGTTGCTGCCATTTGTGAATGACAAAAAGCACTATAACGAAGAGCTTCTGCTGTAGTTTTATGCCACATTGCACATTCGAGGCTACAACAAGGATCCGAAGACTTGGATCCTTGAGTGGATGACAGGTGACGTCTGTCGGTGTCAAAACTGGCGGATCTCGGGTAGGGGGTCCCGATCTGTGCTTCTAAGGCTAATGGTAACAGGAGGCAAGGGACACAATGTTTTACCCAGGTTCGGGCCCTCTCGATGGAGGTAAAACCCTACTTCCTTCTTGATTGATATTGATGATATGAGTGTTACAAGAGTTGATCTACCACGAGATCATAGAGGCTAAACCCTAGAAGCTAGCCTATGATGATTATGATTCTGTCTCTAAGGACTAAACCCTCCAGTTTATATAGACACCAGAGGGGGCTAGGGTTTACATGGAGTCGGTTACAAAGAAGGAAATATAATATCCGGATCACCAAGCTTGTCTTCCACGCAAAGGAGAGCCCCATCCGGACACGGGACGGAGTCTTGAGTCTTGTAGCTTCTTGGTCCAACAGTCCGGCCAAAGTATATAGTCCGGCTGTCCGGATACCCCCTAATCCGGGACTCCCTTAGTAGCCCCTGAACCAGGCTTCAATGACGATGAGTCCGGCGCGCAGTTTGTCTTCGGCATTGCAAGGCGGGTTCCATCTTCGAATACTCCAAAGTAATTACCGAACACTTAAACTGTGTCCGGATCTGCAAGATGATCTACACATACCATCGTAGAAAGAATGATATTTCACAAATGTAATATGCTGACAACTTTAGACAACGTGACATGAAACTACGGTCGGGCCATTATTCGAACTGTTTTCCCACAACCAGCCATAGCGCATATTGCGAGGCGGTTTCCTCGACACGTCTTGTCAGAGCAGAGATCATGTTCCCTTATCAAGAGATTCCCATCAATACTGGTATGGGTAACCCAACTGCGCCATTAATCGTGGCGCTTGGGAAATAAGCGACCCTCAACGGGCAAGTGGGGAGGCGCACCGCTTTCATCGCCTCTATAAAGGGATAATGGTTCCCCATTTTCACCCACGCGTTCTTCCTCCTTCGCTTAGCCATTCTTGCCTCCTCGAGCTCCAGCGCCCTAGTCCGCACCTTCTCCGCACAACCAAACATGTCCGGAGCAGGAGGCAAATGGGTAGCCTCCACCGTGAAGGAGGAGCATATCGTGAAGCTCCGGGCGGCCGGATACTTGGCCGCAGACATCGCGTACCGGCTACCGAACGCATGGCAGATCATTCCAACTCCAGAACCCCACGAGAGGGTCATGTTTCTCGCCCACTTCGTCCGTGGACTGGGATTTCCACTTCATCCCTTCGTCCGCGGGCTCATGTTCTACTACGGGCTATATTTCCATGATCTAGCCCCAAATTTCGTCCTCAACATCTCGGCGTTTATCGTCGTGTGCGAGGCCTTCCTCCGCATCAAGCCTCACTTCAGCTTGTGGCTACGAATCTTCTACGTGAAGCCGAAGATCATGAGCGGCCAGCAAGCGGAGTGCGGAGGCGCCATGGTGGGCAAGATGCCCAACGTCACCTGGCTTGACGGCTCTTTCGCGGAGACCGTGAAAGGGTGGCAATCGGGGTGGTTCTACATCACCGAGCCGCGCGACGCCAACTGGGCGGCGGCCCCCGAATTCCGATCCGGAATTCCATGCGGCTCACCTCCTGGGAAAAGAAGGGCTTGGCCTAGGGCGAGCCTACGGAGCTGACCGGACTTCAGAACTGCATCAGGAATATGAAGGACAAGAAAATCAAGCTTGTCAACATGGTCCAGGTCAGGCTTGTCCGCCGGATTCTTCCGTGCCAAAGACGGGCATTTAATTTGTGGGAGTTCGTCCCTGCCGAACACCAGACACTTCGAGAGCTCTACGGAATGACACATAAGGATGCATGGAAGGCGTTGGTCAAGGCCTCCAAAACACCTCCTCCCACATCTGAGGACCGTGGACTTCACGCCACGCGGCTCCCTTGTCCGGTGAGTTTTCTGACTATCATTGGATGTAGTTTTTCCCAGTGTATTCATGGGAGGATCTTAAGTCATTGTGTGTATTTAATCAGGAGTATGTGGAGATGGCGGAGCGGATTGACTGTCCGGCTCCACTGCCAGAAGGTCCAGCAGATGCTCTCCTGACGGAGATGCTAGTCCCGGCGCCCTACAAGGCGCCGGAAAAGGAGGCCGAAAAGAAGGGCCCGGGGACCGGGAAGGGTCTCCGGCATAAGGTCGCACCGGACGCCTCGTCCGAAGATGACGAGGCACACTCCTCCCCCGAAGGGGAGAATGAAGAGGAAAGGCCCACTGTCGGTGTCAAAACCGTCGGATCTCGGGTAGGGGGTCCCGATCTATGCGTTTAGGCTGATGGTAACAGGAAGCAAGGGACACAATGTTTACCCAGGTTTGGGCCCTCTCGATGGAGGTAAAACCCTACTTCCTGCTTGATTAATATTGACAATATGAGTAGTACAAGAGTAGATCTACCACGAGATCGTAGAGGCTAAACCCTAGAAGCTAGCCTATGATGATTATGATTGTAATTGTGATCGGCCTTCTAAGGACTAACCTCTCCGGTTTATATAGACACCGGAGAGGGCTAGGGTTTACATGGAGTCGGTTACAAGGAAGGAAATACAATATCTGGATCGCCAAGCTTGTCTTCCACGCAAAGGAGAGTCCCATCCGGACACGGGACGGAGTCTTGAGTCTTGTATCTTCACGCTCCAATAGTCTGGACGATGTATATAGTCCGGCTGTCCGGATACCCCCTAATCCAGGACTCCCTCAGTAGCCCCTGAACCAGGCTTCAATGACGATGAGTCCGGCACACAGTCTTGTCTTCGGCATTGCAGGGCGGGTTCCATCTCCGAATACTGCAAAGTACCTGTTACAACGAATAGTGGCGGGCATTCCATAAATGTTGTACTCCTCGGCTTCAGTGCCTCAACAATGACCATCTCCACGTGTCGAGCGAATGCGAGAAGCCGAGGTATTTTTGCATTTTCCACCCCCAATCCTTCGGGCTGACCGTCTATTTGAAGAGATGGGGATTCTCAGATCCAAACCTCACTCTCCCCACTCGAGCAAGCATCCAACAGAGCGCTCCGGAAAAACCATTCCAATATGGCCGGTCGTCGCAGCTCCTCTGCTCGCTCTCCTCGCTCGAAGCCGGGGGCTGGGAAGAGTGTTCAGTTCCCCATAGCCGTTTGATTGAGTTACAAACCCAAGGGTTTCTCCCACCGGCATTCATGGTCCCCGTCCGAGCTGAAATAGCCCCCTATAATGGTGGGGAACAGGCGGAAGGATCTCCTAATCCATCTACAGAGGAGCGAATATGCCTCATCCCGCATCTGGTAAGGGGTGTCGGGTTTCCCATCCACCCGTTTCTTCGCGGGCTCCTGGAGTTCTACGGCCTCCAGTTGCAGAACTTTACCCCTGCCTCCATACTACATATAGCAGGGTACGTTGCCCTTTGTGAGCTATTTCTAGGCTGCGAGGCTCACTTCGGGTTATGGAAGAAGCTGTTCTGCCTTGTCCCCCACAACCTGGGAGAATCCCTATGTCAAGTGGGCGGGGCCGAAGTATGGCGCATTGCCGAGACCAGATACCTATCCGGCACTCCCAAGAAGGCACCAGAGAACTGGCCTTCAGAGTGGTTTTACATTGACGATGTTCCCCTTTCGAATCCAGTCTGGACAGGTCTCCCCAAGTTCAGTAACGCCCCATCGAGGGAACGTCTAATCTGGCGCCCCTGAGCCCCCCAAGAGGAGAATACTAGGGAAATACATTACCTGATGAGCAGGATAAAGTTACTGGCCAAATCTGGACTGACGATAGTCGAGGTTATGGCCATATGCATAATACGGGGAGTGCAACCGCTTCAATATCGGGGGAAGCCCATGTGGCACTTCAACGGGGAAGATGAGGCCACCCGCTGTGGCCGTAAAGGTCCGGACTCCGCCACTGCTCTGGCAAGGATATTGCCCGATTTATACAAAGGGGAAGAGGAAGAATTCCTTCACATCAAACCATGAGATGGATTCTCCATGCACAACCCCCCAAACCGGGTAAGTCGTCATTCCTTTCCCCGCTTCACTTGTTGTGGCGTTCTTCACTAAGATTATCTGCCTCGATATTCCTGAGCAGGAACTAAGGAGGGCCGTAGAAGGAATCTCCAGCCCCTCCCCGCAGCCAGAGGACCCCGGAAGGGCCCTAGATCCAGGACTCGAAGAAGATCCAGATATTACCGTGGAGCTTGTCAATGGGATATTTTATCAAGCGAGCTACGATGGCGCCTTAGTGGCCATTATTGCCGACTATCCCGGACTGCTGCCTACGTCGCGCGTAAGCCAAGCCGAAAAACCCTATCCTCCAAAGAGGACTCCCTTCAGATGTCATGCCTTACCCTTGAAGTGTCGTGTTTTTGCAGAGATGATGGTCGGAGCGTGGGGCCGAGCCCCTAGGGACTTGTTGGCCAAGGGCGTCCAGATCAGGCAGGCTCAAGAGGAAGGCGGTAAGGGTCGACTCGCCCTACAGAGGTAAGGCAAAAACCTGTGCTGCGATTATAGTATTTTGAAGTATAACAACGCTCTTTGTGTCCTGATAGGAAGAGGAGCAGCCGGACTATATCCGGGGATCCTGCCAACCACGCCTCCACCAGCCGGATTCCAGAACCGGCTTCGAGAGCGGAGGCGGGAGCGGGGCCGATGCCGCATAGTTCTCCGACAGAGGATGCAGATATGCTCTCGGCCACGAATTACAAAGTAGAGAGCGCCATGAATCACCGGCGCCGATGGGCCTTACTTCGGAACAACATCTTTTCCGAAGAGGCATTTAACGCCTTCAATTCGGGAGACGCATACATCCGAGCTGCTCAAGGCGGGCTTGCCCGAGTGACGGACCAGTATAACAAAGATATACGGGTAAGAAAATTTGATAAGCATGTGTAGCAGTAGCCCCTGAGACTTGAAACGATTGAAACAACTGTTTTAAGGATCAATTTATGCACAAGTCCTTGTAGATAAGAATGAGCAATTGTCTCGGGAGCTGGAGGAGTGGAGGGCCGAGCTGAGGGCCACAGTTGCCAAGTTAGAGGAATCCCAAAAGCCCTCATCTGGTAACATTTGTCTCAATTGTACGAAGATGCACCAGTTAGTAAATGGCTGATATGACAAGTCTAACAGAAAATTCTGCAGACAATCCTGGGGTGAATCCGAAGGGCGTAAGAGATGATGAATCACATCTCAAGAGGCAGCTGAAGGCTGGCGAGCGCATTCTTACGCAAGTTAGGCAGGAGAAGAACGATCTTCAAGATGCCAAAGTTGTCACACCCAATATGCGATACTATCCTAAAGAGACTCGAAGGTCCCACCAAGGATAGAACCGCATATTGATATGCTTTTGCAAGGTGGATATCATTACATCAACATTACATAATAGATGGGGATACATACAAAAGGCATACAATGCCAGACAAATACAACATCATCTTACAAAAGAGTACCACCCAACTACGGATGAAACACAAACAGAAACTCAAACGACATCCACCTTGCTAGCCCAGGCTGCCGACCTGGAACCTATCCCCTGATCGAAGAAGAAGCAGAAGAAGAACTCCTAAAACAAGCAAACATCACTCTCGCGTCATGATCATCGCATAACCTGTACCTGCAACTGTTGTTGTAGTAACCTGTGAGCCACGAGGACTCAGCAATCCCATTACCAAGGGTATCAAGACTAGCAAAGCTTAATGGGAAAGGAAGGGGTAAAGTGGTGAGGTTGCAGTAGCGACTATGCATGATATGGTGGCTAAAATACGCAAATAAGAGCGAGAAGAGAAGCAACGGAATGGACGTGAAGCTAGCAATGATCAAGAGGTGATCCTGAACTCCTACTTACGTCAAACATAACCCAAAACCGTGTTCACTTCCCAGACTCCGCCGAAAAGAGACATCACGGCTACACACGCGGTTGATGCGTTTTAATTCAGATTTGGTGTCAAGTTATCTACAACTGGACATTAACAAATTCCCATCTGCCACATAACCGCGGGCACGACTCTCGAAAGTTTATACCCTGCAGGGGTGTCCCAACTTAGTCCATGATAAGCTCTCGCGATCAACGAAGGATATTCCTTCTCCCAGGAAGACCCGATCAGTCTCGGAATCCCGGTTACAAGACATTTTGACAATGGTAAAACAAAACCAGCAAAGCCGCCCGATGTGCTGACAATCCCGATAGGAGCTGCACATATCTCGTTCTCAGGGCAACACCGGATGAGACATCCTACGAGTAAAACAAGACCTCGAGTTTCCCCGAGGGGGCCCTGCAGTCTACTCGATTCGGACCAGCACTTAGAGAAGCACTAGCCTGGGGGGGCGGGGGGGGGGGGCTAAAATAAAGATGACCCTTGGGTTAATTACTCCCAAGGGAAAAGGTATAGGTGGAAGGCAAATGGTAAAACCAACATTGGGCCTTGCTGGAGGAGTTTTATTCAAGGCGAACTGTCAAGGGGGTCCCATTAATCACCCAACCGCGTTAGGGACGCAAAATCAGGGAACATAATACCGATATGACGGAAACTAGGGCGGCAAGAGTGGAACAAAACACCAGGCATAAAGCCGAGCCTTCCACCCTTTACCAAGTATATAGATGAGTTAATAATATAAGAGATATTGTGATATCCCAACATAATCCTGTCCACCATGGAGCAATCTTCAACATCACCTGCAAATAACAATGCTATAAGAGGGGCTGAGCAAAAGCGGTAACATAGCCAAACAACAGTTTGCTAGGAAGGGTGAAAAAGGTTAGAGGCTGACATGGCAATTTGGGAGGCTTGAAGAGCAAATGACAGGTAGCGCAACAAAGCGATAGAACGAAGCAACTAGCATAGCAATGATAGTAGTGAGATCCAAGGTGACGGTCATCTTGCCTGAAATCCCGCAAGGAAGAAGAACGAGTCCATGAAGAAGACGAACGGGTGAAGTCGAACCAAACGTAGACGAACGAATCCTCACGATCGCAACGAAACAGGAACTATCAAGAAGAAGCACACAACATGGTAAACACACCACACATAGACAAGACATGATGCTCAACCAAGTATGATGCATGACAAGGCTAGTTGAGGTTACTCATGGCAAGAGATGATGCAAACAAGAACAACATATCAAGGCAAGTTTAAATGAGGCCGGAAACATCATATAATAAATCCGGTAAGTCCTCATATGCGAATTTCGAAATTGGTCCAGATCTGAATAAACCTTATGTTCAAGTTGTTAACCAGCAAGTTAAGATGCACCAAGATGATCTACACGGGATTCTAGTCAAGTTACATATAAAGTTCATTTAATTCGGAGCTACGGCCTAGAAGATATGAGCAAAACAAGTTAAACATGGCATCGATGCAAAATGCATACAAACATCAAGCAAACACCTCAAAACAAGGATTCCACATGATAATATGAAGCTACATGCAAAATCAAGCAAGTTTCATATCGAGCACACTCAAAACGGAGCAATGGTTCAACACATACACTCTATACAAGTTTAAAGGACAAGCTGTCCAAAACAGCAACTAGGCATCTAGCAAGCATCAAAACAATATGCTACAACACCTAAACATAAGAACAAAAGGCATGGGCATTAAGTACAGGGAAAGCATGACAAAACATGAACACTGAGCTATCTATAGAAAACAATAGAACATGCTTGAGGGAGTCCTGGACTAGGGGGTGTCCGGACAGCCGGACTATCATCGTCCGCCGGACTCCAAGACTACGAAGATACAAGATTGAAGACTCCGTCCCGTGTCCGGATGGGACTTTCCTTGGCGTGGAAGGCAAGCTTGGCAATACGGATATGTAGATCTCCTACCATTGTAACCGACTCTGTGTAACCCTAGCCCTCTCCGGTGTCTATATAAACTGGAGGGCTTTAGTCCGTAGGACATAACCTCCATTACAACAATCATACCATAGGCTAGATTCTAGGGTTTAGCCTCCTTGATATCATGGTAGATCCACTCTTGTAATACACATCATCAATATTAATCAAGCAGGACGTAGGGTTTTACCTCCATCAAGAGGGCCCGAACCTGGGTAAAACATCGTGTCCCTTGTCTCCTGTTACCATCCGCCTAGACGCACAGTTCGGGACCCCCTACCCGAGATCTGCCGGTTTTGACACCGGCATTGGTGCTTTCATTGAGAGTTCCTCTGTGTCGTCACTGATAGGCTCGATGGCTTCTTCAATCAATAGCGCTGTCCAGGGTGAGACTTTTCTCCCCGGACAGATCTTCGTATTCGGTGGCTTCGCACTGCGGGCCAACTCTCTTGGCCATCTGGAGCAGATCGAAAGCTACGCCCCTGGCCATCAGGTCAGGTTCGGAAGCCTAAACTTCACGGCCAACATCCGCGGGGACTTGATCTTCGACAGACCCGAGCCACAGCCGAGCGTGCCACCCTGTCATGATGGACATGATTTAGCTCTGCCGCCGGACAGTGCCTTGGTGGCCGCATACGAATCCGCTCTGGCCCTCAGTCCGGAGCCGATCGCCCAGATCGAGGACCGGTGGCTGGACACCGCCTCGGGGGCTGCAACTTCCGCGGCGATGGAGCCGAACCCTGACCTTGTCCCCTATAAAGCTCGTGACTCCGAGGTGCCGGACTTCCTGCCAGACTCTGAACCTCCTGCGCCCCTGCCAATCGAATCCGATTGGGCGCCGATCATGGAGTTCACCGTGGTGGACATCTTTCAGCACTCGCCCTTTGGCGACATCCTAATTTCGCTAAAACATCTCTCGCTATCCGGAGAGCCCTGGCCGGATTATGGCCAGGATGGTTGGGATGCGGACGACGAAGAAATTCAAAGCCCACCCACCTCCCACTTTGTAGCCACTGTCGACGATCTAACCGACATGCTAGACTACGACTCCGAAGACATCGACGGTATGGACGACGATGCCGGAGACGAACAGGAACCAGCGCCTACAGGGCACTGGAAGACCACCTCATCATATGACATATACATGGTGGACACCCCAAAAGATGGGGACGGCGAAGAAGTAGCGGAGGCAGATTCCTTAAAGAAACAGCCCAAGCGCCGGCGTCAGCGGCGCCGCTCTAAATCCCGCCACAGCAAGAATGGAGATTCCGGCACAGGAGATAATAACACTCCAGATAGTGCCGAAGACAATCCCCTCCAGCAAGATTCAGCACAGGAGGATGCAGAAGCAAGCCCTCACGAGAGAGCGGCAGACGAAGATGTCGAGGATGATAATTACATACGTCCCTCCGAAGACGAGGCAAGCCTCAATGACGACGAATTCGTCGTGCCAGAGGATCCCGTCGAACAAGAGCGTTTCAAATGCAGGCTTATCGCCATGACAAATAGCCTAAAGAAAAAGCAGCAGCAGCTTCAAGCTGATCAGGACCTGCTAGCCGATCGATGGACCGAGGTCCTCGCGGCCGAAGAGTATGAACTCGAACGCCCCTCCAAGAGCTACCCAAAATGCAAGTTGCTCCCCCGATTAGAGGAGGAAGCATACATACCCTCATCACCAGCGCACAATACGGTCGACCGACCACCACGTGGTCGGGACAGAGAGGCATCCAGGCCCTCCACCAAGACCGTACCCGGCACCGCTCCAAGAGTACGAAGCCAAGAGGGAACGCGCCGGACTTGCGAGATATGTTGGAGGACAAAGCAAGGCAATGCAGATCCATCTACGGATCATGTGGGCGCCCCACGACCCACGACGAATACCGTCACGCCGGATACAACAACCCCGGCCGTGCCGAACACAGTAGACAACGCTCACTCGAGCTACGTCGTGATATCACTCAATATAGAGGCGTCGCACACCCGCTATGCTTCACTGATGAAGTAATGGATCATCAAATCCCTGAAGGGTTTAAACCCGTAAACATTGAATCCTACGATGGCACAACAGACCCCGCGGTTTGGATTGAAGATTATCTTCTTCACATCCATATGGCCCGCGGCGACGATCTCCACGCCATCAAATACCTCCCACTCAAGCTTAAAGGACCAGCTCGGCATTGGCTTAACAGCCTGCCCACAGAGTCAATTGGGTGTTGGGAAGACCTGGAAGCCGCATTCCTCGACAACTTCCAGGGCACATATGTGCGACCACCAGACGCCGATGACCTAAGCCACATAATTCAACAGCCAGACGAATCGGCCAAACAGTTCTGGACACGGTTCTTGACAAAGAAAAACCAAATCGTCGACTGTCCGCATGCAGAGGCCTTCGCAGCCTTCAAACATAACATCCGCAACGAGTGGCTAGCCCGGCTCCTAGGACAGGAAAAGCCAAAATCCATGGCAGCCCTCACATCATTAATGACCCGCTTTTGTGCTGGAGTGGATAGCTGGCTAGCTCGCAGCAACAACCTCAGTAAAAATTCTGGCAGTCCGGATACTAAGGACCACAATGGCAGGTCGCGTCGAAGCAAAAATAAACACCGTATTAACGGCGACGATAAGGAGGATACGACAGTCAACGCTGGATTCCGAGGCTCTAAACCCGGTCAGCGGAAGAAGCCATTCAAAAGAACCACTCTGGGTCTGTCCAATTTGGACCGAATCCTCGACCGCTTATGCCAGATACATGGCACCCCAGAAAAGCCAGCTAACCACACCAACAGAGACTGTTGGGTATTCAAGCAGGCAGGCAAGTTAATTGCCGAAAACAATGACAAGGGGCTGCATAGCGATGACAAGGAAGAGACCCGGCCGCCGAACAGTAGAGGACAGAAGGGTTTCCCCCCACAAGTGCGGACGGTGAACATGATATACGCAACCCATATACCCAAGAGGGAGCGGAAGCGTGCACTAAGGGACGTATATGCGATGGAGCCAGTCGCCCCCAAGTTCAATCCATGGTCCTCTTGCCCGATCACTTTCGATCGAAGAGATCATCCGACCAGTATCCGCCATGGCGGATTCGCCGCATTGGTTTTAGACCCAATCTTCGATGGATTCCACCTCACGAGAGTCCTGATGGACGGCGGCAGTAGCCTGAACCTGCTTTATCAGGATACAGTGCACAAAATGGGCATAGACCCCTCAAGGATTAAACCTACAAAGATGACCTTTAAAGGCGTCATACCAGGTGTTGAAGCCAATTGAACAGGCTCAGTCACACTGGAAGTGGTCTTCGGATCCCCGGACAATTTCCGGAGCAAGGAGTTAATCTTCGACATAGTCCCGTTCCGCAGCGGCTATCACGCTCTGCTCGGACGAACCGCGTTTGCAAAGTTCAACGCGGGGCCGCATTACGCATACCTCAAGCTCAAGATGCCTGGCCCTCGTGGAGTCATCACGGTCAACGGAAATACGGAACGCTCCCTCCGAACGGAGGAACATACAGCGGCTCTTGCGGCAGAAGTACAGAGAAGCCTTCTAAGGCAATTTTCGAGTCCGGCCGTTGAACGACCGGACACGGCCAAACGCGCCAGGAGCAACATCAACCAAGACCACCTGGCAAATTCCGAGCACGCGTAGCAATGCGGCCCCAACCCCAACCCTCGCATGATTGCAAGACCAACCCTCCGCGTACATCATTACGCTCTGGAGATACCATGGGCCTGGGGAGGGGCACGACCATAATAGACCCAGAGTGCGGCTCGACCACACCAGGGGCTCACAAGTGTGTCACCTTTTTTACTTTCCTTCTTTGTATACACAGGAATCCATTCACCAGAGGTTCTGTCCGGCGGCGAACCCGCCGAACTCACGATGCATCAGTCAGGGAGGGAAGAAGGCTGCGACGAACACTCAGGTGGTCTCCATTATGAGCATTAAATTCGATTATATACACCAGTCTGCAGCCCACCCCTGGAGGGGGACATGTTTATTTAGTCCAATCCCTTGCTTACCGCACTATTTGTATCCTTCTGCACTCATAGCAGAATCCCTTGCTTACCGCACTATTTTTTGCCCGTTATTGCATTACTTTACACATATGTTCATTAATGACATCTCGCATCCGTATATTTTGGTACGGCCTCATACACCAGGGGCTTATGTTCCCCGCATTATGGTGTGATAAGTCCGAACACTTTCACAAGTGCGGCACCCCGAACTTATAGCATTATATGAATCGGCTCCGAATCATGTCTTGGGTCAATAGTTGGGTTTGCCCGGCTCCCACGTTTTGGTGCCTTACGTTCCGT
Organism: Triticum dicoccoides; assembly: GCF_002162155.2. Classification (NCBI taxonomy): domain Eukaryota; kingdom Viridiplantae; phylum Streptophyta; class Magnoliopsida; order Poales; family Poaceae; genus Triticum; species Triticum dicoccoides. The sequence goes on from NC_041391.1 coordinate 548,580,701, forward strand.
TCTGTCGGCTAAGGTAGCACTGGCAGAACCACTGCGATTGCGCCCCGGTTGAGCTGGGCGAGCGCCTCAGTGGAGAAAGCTAAAACTGACTGGCATGATAAGGCGAGAGACTGGTCGCTGTTCGAGAGGTTTTTTCGGGTCCCTCAAGACTCATGCCGCTTCGAGCGAAGTACCGAATAATGTCCGACGAAGGCGTGGATAGCGCCCCGGTTCGGTCTTCCGAATACTAGGGGCTTCGCCGAAATTTAAAATTATAGAATTCTATGGCTAAGTGAGAGTGTTCAAGCATTATAAGTCCGGTTGCCTTGTTCGTTGTGTTGAGCGCCTCCCTAGATGGACCCTGAGGGAGTCCTGGACTAGGGGGTGTCCGGACAGCCGGACTATCATCGTCCGCCGGACTCCAAGACTACGAAGATACAAGATTGAAGACTCCGTCCCGTGTCCGGATGGAACTTTCCTTGGCGTGGAAGGCAAGCTTGGCAATACGGATATGTAGATCTCCTACCATTGTAACCGACTCTATGTAACCCTAGCCCTCTCCGGTGCCTATATAAAACGGAGGGCTTTAGTCCGTAGGACATAACCTCCATTACAACAATCATACCATAGGCTAGCTTCTAGGGTTTAGCCTCCTTGATCTCGTGGTAGATCCACTCTTGTAATACACATCATCAATATTAATCAAGCAGGACGTAGGGTTTTACCTCCATCAAGAGGGCCCGAACCTGGGTAAAACATCGTGTCCCTTGTCTCCTGTTACCATCCGCCTAGACGCACAGTTCGGGACCCCCTACCTGAGATCCGCCGGTTTTGACACCGACATTGGTGCTTTCATTGAGAGTTCCTCTGTGCCGTCGCCGATAGGAAGAATGCCTTCTCCCGTCTTCAGAGACGGTATTTTTGCCAAAGGAGCTTTGGCCGCCGGCCAAACTATACAGCTAGGTGGTTTTCTTATGACCGCCTGTCCGGTCGCCGCTTCGACAATGACTTCTCAAGTCGTCAAAAGCAATCTTCAAGTCAGCTCGGAATTTACCGAGCGGCTGGATCCAATAAGAGCTCTCGTCTGTCAAGAACTCTTGGATCGCATCGCCGCCCTGGGAGTCGCTACAGACTACAATCAGATTGGGCTTAAAATCGATCTGAGAGAGATTAACTCTCCCCAGGTCACCCACCATGTTGCAGTGGTAGAGGAACAATGCGGCGACTCCTCTCCTGTATTGAAAACTATCCATGTCCGGGCTCCCGAACCCTCCATGACGGATTCCCGCGGAGGGACGGACTTCGATCGAGCACTGAACTTAAAGTCAGGCATCGTTCCGGACTCGTTGGACAATGTCCAGCAATCCAAGCTTCCAAATTTGGAAACTTCCCGGCCTTCGAGCCTCGAGACGGGTAGGGTTTCGGACTTAATTCCACCCACCCGCCCAGACATATGCGATCCATCTCTAATCCAGCAAGAGCCCACTGAAACAGTACATCACTACTGGGCCAGATTCCTCCTGGTTATGGACAGGATAAAAGACTGCCAAGAAGAAAACACAATCTCAATTTTTTGCAATAATTGCACGGACGAGGGAATCCGGAACGCCGTCAACCATCGTGAAATTACACGCTTCGCCAACCTGGCGTCCATAGTACGAAAGTACTGTGCGATGGAGAGTTTCCGGAAAACCAAAAATAAATTTTGGGACAATCCAGCCCCGAATATAACCCTAGTCCGCAACAAGAAGGGGCATTACACTCAAGCACCTGTCACAAAGATCAAAAAGCAAAAACCCCAGAGAGGGCACGGAACTGTACTGGAGGGATGGCTTAGCGGACCCTGTAAAATTCACAGTACGGAAGGCGCCATCCCAACACATAGCCTCCGAGCATGTTGGATATTACGGCAGGTGGCCAAAAGTGGCGAGGAGCTTCTAGCCCCGGAAAACCACTCCAACAATACTGGTACGGTATCAACAGTCTTCGAGAATTTCGCATCAAAAAATATGCGGAAACGAACAATCCGCAGCCTCGCCGAAGTCTACCAAGTAGCAACAACAAATCCATGGAGCGACACCGCCATCACCTTCAATGCCAGTGACGAACCTAAATTCCGAACGGCCCGAGCACCAGCAGCACTGGTACTTAGTCCAATAGTGGATGGCTTTCGACTTACAAAGGTCCTCATGGATGGCGGCAGCGGATTAAACCTCATCTACGAGGAAACCCTTCAAAAAATGGAAATAGACTGGAGCCGCATTGAGCGAAGCAACACAACCTTCAGAGGAATAATCCCTAGCCGGGAAGCGTGCTGCACAGGAAAAATCACACTCGATGTGGTGTTCGGCTCACCGGACAATTACAGATCCGAAGAAGTCACGTTCCAAGTGGCCCCGTTCAACAGCGGATATCACGCTATACTAGGACGAGAGGCATTCACAATTTTTCAAGCCGTACCCCATTACGGGTACATGAAGCTCAAAATGTCTGGGCCCGGCAGAATAATCACTCTCGTTAGTGATCCAGACATAGCACTCCGCGCCGAAAACAAGACAGCCACATTAGCCCTGGAGGCACTATCCGAAGCCCTAGCGGCAGAAGAACTCACCGCGCTGCGCTCTATGGTGAATAGGGACGACATGATACTCGACAAGAGATCCAAGTCCACCTCCTTCAAACCAGCGGACAAAATAGTAAAATTCCAGGTCCACCCAACGGACGCACCAAAGACGGCCTCCATCGGGGCACAATTGAACCCTGATGTAGACGCCGCACTGCGAGAATTCCTTCGGGAAAATTGGGACATTTTCTCCTGGAACCCCTTGGATATGCCCGGAATCCCACACAGATTGGCAGAACACAGCCTAAACATCCTAAAAGGATTCAAGCCAGTCAAATAGGCTCTTCGATGATTTTCCGAACCCAAAAGACAGGCAATGGGAGAGGAGCTAGCCAAGTTACTGGAAGCCGGATTCATCAAAGATATCAAACATTCGGACTGGCTAGCAAATCTGGTAATGGTACCAAAGAAGGACAAATCCTGGCGCCTATGCATCGATTTTAAAGACCTAAACAAGGCCTGCCCAAAGGATCCCTTCCCTCTCCCCCGCATCGACCAGATAATCGATGCTACTACAGGACACGATTCATTGTGCTTCCTTGACGCATACTCAAGATACCATCAGATTAAGATGGCGGAAGCAGACCAAGCCGCAACGGCATTCATCACTCCATATGGACCATTCTGCTTCAACACGATGCCCTCCGGACTTAAAAATGCCGGCGCAACATATCAGCACATGATTCAAACATGTCTGGCCACCCAGATCGGCAAAACAGTAGAGGCATACGTAGACGACGTAGTCGTCAAAACCAAACACGTCGAAACTCTAGTAGACGACTTGAGGCTCACATTCGACAACCTCAGAGCATATGACATCAAGTTGAATCCGGAAAAATGCATTTTCGGCGTCTCGGCCGGAAAGCTGCTGGGCTTTATTGTATCCGGTAGAGGAATTGAAGCAAACCCAGCCAATATCCGAGCTCTGTCATAGCTAGATATCCCAAAAGACCTCAAGCAAATACAAAAGTTGACTGGATGCGTGGCGGCTCTAAGCCGCTTTATCTCCCGTCTAGGAGAAAAGGCATTGCCCCTCTATCGCCTCCTTAGGCGCATCGAACACTTCGAGTGGACGGATGCTGCCACAGCTGGACTCGAAGAAATAAAGGCCATATTGGCAACAAATCCGGTCCTGGCTGCGCCCAACCTGGGCGAACCAATGTTGTTATACATCGCAGCAACACATCAAGTTGTAAGCGCGGTACTCGTCGTTGAACGAGAGACAGAAGGACATAAATTCCCTCTTCAAAAACCAGTGTACTACGTATCCACTGTTTTAACCCCCTGCAAGTCCCGTTACCCGCACTATCAAAAGATAGCGTATGCGGTGTTCATGGCATCCCGGAGGCTCCGACACTACTTTCAAGAGTGTTCGGTAACAGTGGCCTCTGAAGTACCACTCAATGACATTATAAACAACCGCGACGCAACGGGCAGGATTGCAAAATGGGCCATTGAGCTCTTACCATTCGATATAACTTACAAACCTCGGCGAGCTATCAAGTCACAAGTTTTGGCTCTTACCATTCGATATAACTTACAAATCTCGGCGATATAACTTACCAAAGCCGAACTCCCTAAAGAGTACGGCGCATACTCCAATTGGATTATGCACTTTGACGGCTCTAAAACGTTGGTTGGACTGGGGGATGGCGTCGTATTGACGTCCCCGACCGGAGATACAGTCCAATACGTACTTCAAATAATGTACACGGACTCCAACAACGCAGCCGAATACGAGGCCCTTTTACATGGTCTCCGGATGGCAATATCCATGGGCATTCAACGCCTAGAGGTGCGCGGGGATTCAAACCTCGCAATATCCCAAATAAATGGAGACTTTGACGCCAAGGATCCGAAAATGGCAGCATATCGCAACGCTGTCCTAAAAATGTCAGCTCGGTTCGAAGGACTTGAATTCCATCACGTAGCCCGAGATAATAATCAAGCGTCCGACGTACTGGCACGCATCGGCGCAAAACGTGACGCTGTCCCTCCAAAAATCTTACTATGGGAAGAGGAGTCCGGAAACAACAAACCGGAAAAAACCGCGCCAATCGGCGATTCAGCCGATGACATAACACCCTCAGCCCACGACATAATGGCAGTAATCGCCCCGTGGACAGAGCCATTCTGAGCCTACTTGCTTAGGCTGGAACTTCCCGAAGACCAAAATGAGGCCCGCTGCATAGTCCGGTGATCTAAAGCCTACAAGGTCCACGAGGGAGAACTTTATAAGAAAAGCACAACCGGAGTCCTTCAAAGGTGTATCTCCGAAGAGGAAGGGTGAAACCTCCTGGCTGAAATTCATGCCGGACTAGGCGGACACCACGCAGCAGCCCGTGCCCTTGTAGGAAAGGCATTCCGTACAGGATTTTATTGGCTGACGGCCCGGGCAGATGCTCAGGACTTAGTCCAAAGATGTGTCGGTTGTCAGCTCTTTGCTAATCAGAGCCATATGCCACCCACCGCCCTCAAAACCATACCCATTACCTGGCCGTTCGCGGTCTGGGGGCTTGACATGGTCGGACCCCTTAAAGGGGGAACCCACAAGCAAAGGTACCTATTGGTCATGGTGGATAAGTTCACCAAATGGATAGAGGCCAAACCAGTTAAAACGGCAGAGTCCGGACCAGTGATAGACTTTATATCCGGGGTAGTTCATCGTTATGGTGTCCCCCACAGCATCATCACCGACAACGGCACGAACTTCACGGCCGATGAGGTTAAGTCATGGTGGAAAAACATGGGCATTAAGCTCGATTGCGCTTCAGTCTATCATCCTCAAACCAACGGTCAAGTTGAACGAGCAAATGGTCTCATAATGAGCGGCATTAAACCCAGACTAGTGCGGTCACTTACGAAATCTGACACGCACTGGGTAGAGGAGCTCGACTCTGTGCTCTGGGGGCTGCGGACAACGCCTAACCGTACTACCGGATTCACACCATTTTTTATGGTATACGGCGCAGAGGCAGTTCTGCCCTGCGACATTATTCATGACTCACCTCGAGTGCGCATGTATGAAGAAAGAGAGGCCGAGCTGGATCGGCAGGACAGCTTGGACGCATTGGAGGAAGAACACGACGTCGCCAAGGCTCGTTCCGCATTCTATCAGCAGCAAGCTCGAAGATATCAAAGTTGAGAAGTACGGGCCAAGACTTATAACGTTGGCGAACTAGTTCTACGCTTGCCGGACAAGAAAAAGGACAAGCTCAAGCCCAAATGGGAGGGCCCCTTCATTATCGATCAAGTCCTGACCGGCGGAGCATGCTGTCTACGAAATGCGTCGGACAACCGACTCGAGCCAAACCCATGGAACGCAGCCCGCCTCCGAAGATTCTACGCCTAGCGCCGTACTAAGAGTTCGTCCCCTTCCCCCGTTCAAATTTTTACACTTCGGCTGTCTTTTGTTTCTCTTTCTTCTCTTAACCCTTCTACTAAAAAGCCCTTAAGGGCCTACCTGCGCATTGTCCGCATACACCTGATGTGCCATCCGCACTCATTATACCTGGGGGCTTCCTTTTTAGAAGCTCAACTATAAGGGCTTCATGCCCAACATATGTGTCAAGCTTCCACATGTACCTTTTACTCATCATTATATGCATCGATATGAATTAAGTTTTGGCCAAGCTGGGTTGCCTGGCTCCTGTGCTTACCCCTACGTTCCCGATTGTTCGGCTAGGAGGTAAAGGGAGCACCTCTGCGATTGTTACTGCCGGGTCAGCCGGATGTGTACCTCAGACTGGGTGAAGCCGAAAGCTAGCGTTCTTAAGGGAACATTCGGTTGGTGACTTGAAAGATGATCTTTTACCTACTTATTTATCTGCCCCCAGATGTTTTTCTGCTTTTTTCGTAGTCCGGACATGCACTTTAGGGCATGCCTCCCAGGGAAAGGAACCCTTAACGGAACCATTCTCCCTGGAAGATGTTTCTTACTAACCATGTAATATAACATAACTAGTTGGGCACTTGTCTGATAAAGCACTAATGACCCCTACGCCTGGTCTCCACGCATACCCTGGTTGTTTCTTAACCAAGAAGGTATTCGGACACACTCCGGACTCTAGGGTCCCGAGGTTGAAGCGAAAAGGTCAGCAAAGACAAATGATCTACAATCCGGCTAGAAGGCATTTCACATGTCATTTTAAAAATACATTGTCAAATCTACTGACTGTATTCCTCCACAATCCCGTCTAACAGGCTGTCTAATTTACAGTCCCGTTGGGAAAATTTAGCGGCCAACTCTACTTGTCCGTATACTAAACTCACAGGGATCTCCTTCCCATCGGGCCCCACAGGTCCGACCTCGGCCATGTGGTTGGGATCCGCCTTCTTGTAACGCGTCTTCACCATGGCCCAAGCCTCCCTGGCACCTTGGCGGCAGGCAGAAATCTTCCATAAACGGAAGCGCTGCCGCACTCCCTGCAGCTTCTCCGCAAGCTCCCCAAGGCCTTCGGGTAGGGAGAGGGCTGGCCATAAAGCCTGAACGGCGCCGCTCATTGCCTGCCAAACTCGCTCGAGCAGCTGCAATAGCTCAGGAAGTTGATCACCCATTGATACGGGCATCTCCTCCGCAGGGCGACCTGTGAGTATACCTACAAGACATATTTTGTCAATTGACTTCCTCACCGAACTCTTCTTTTCAAAGGAGTTCGCTTAAGCACTTACTATAGATACCGCGACAAAGCCGCTGATTCTCCTTAACGGAGCCAGATAGCTCGACCCGAACACCTTTCAGCTCTTCCCCGAGCTTGGCGTGGGCATCCTGGAGCTTGTTCCTCTCTTGCTGCACCCTATTCAGCACCCTCTCGCCAGCCTTCAGCTGGCGCAGTAATTCTTGCCTGTCCGGATCTTGTCCGGCGGCACCTGCAATGTCATTATTAGACTTGCGCGCACGCCGCACGGCGCTTATATTTATCAATAAAAATGTGTTACCAGGAGGGGTCTCTGTGTTTCCTCCTGCGGCAGCAAGTGCGGCCTCAAGTTGGGCCTTGCACTCTTGCAGCTCCTGAGACAGTTGGGTATTCTTCTCGGTAAGATCCTGCGTTTCAAATGATCCTTAAATCAGTTAACATAACTACTTTAAGTCTCGGGGGCTACTGGCATATATAACTATTAAATTCTCTTACCCGTATGTCTTTTACATATTGCTCCGTGGCTCTGGTAAAACCATCTTGAGCAGCACGGAGGTGCGCGTCCCCCACGTTAAAGGCATTTAACGCCTCAGGGGAGAAGCACGCGTCATGAAATACTGTCCGGCGGCGCCTGTGGTTCATGGCGCTCTCCACCTTAGACTTGGTGGCGGACAGTTTGTCGGTATCCTCCGTTGGAGGAGTGTCCGGCTCGCGCCTTGTGCTCGCCTCGCCCTCCAGACCGGGTGTTGGAGCCTGGCTGGTAGAGGTCGGATTGGCAACTTCCGCGCCCGCAGTCCGGCTGTCAGGACCCCGACTCGATGTCACATCGATCTAGCTTGTAACACCTCATATCACTTTGCGGCCTCACGCACGGTATCCCCACGGGTGTCGCCTTACCTTTGCCCAGGACCGTTTGCGCCTTTTGGCTCACGTATATGATAGTGTCGCTAGCATCCATATGATAAAGAGCCCGGGCTGACATGACTAGTCGTAAACCCAAAGTGGCACAGACTTACAGGGACATGCATCCATGACCCAGCAACGAACGTGTCGGTCATCAGCAAGTGGGTCCGGGCTGTAGCACTGGGCTAGCAGGACTCCGGTAAACCGGGCTGTAGCGGGCTAACAGGACTCCGGTACTCAATGCGTGACATTTCCCCGAAGGGACAGACACAGGAACGAAGAAGGACACATGCCGGCGAGCCTAAGTGTTCCCGAGCAGTAGCAAGCTACCATGGCTCAGTGGTAACACTAGGAGACATTTCCCGGTAAGAGAGGCTACTAAGGATAAACAACTAGATAGTCAGATCCCACACATACCAAGCATTTTAAACATACACACAATATGCCCGATATGTGCGAATACAACAAGGCATCACAACATGACTCTATGACACAAGTACTTTATTTAGGGCTCAGAGAGCCATACATAACATACACAAAGATACGGGTCACACGACCCAGCATTCAAGTCATACAGTCATACAAACTAGCAGCGGAAGTAACTTGTCTGAGTACAGACAACTAGTAAAATAAAAGAGGCTTGGAAAGCCTAGCTATACTACGAGGTCCTTCACAAGCTCAGGATCACCACCTGGGCCTTAGCCTACTCATTGATGTCAACGTCTACGTAGAACCCATCAGAAGGGGTTGCAGCGTCTTCTGTAAAAATGTAAATTATAGCAACATGAGTACAAAGGTACTCAGCAAGACTTACATCAGATCCTACATACATGCATATTATCAAGAAGGGTTGGTGGAGTTATTGCAGCAAGCCAGCTCTGACTCTTGGCTAGGCTAACCTAGAGACTCCAACTTGAAATGGTTTTGCGTACACGAGTCCACTACTCACCAATTCAATACACTACCGAGGATCCACCTCCATCTTCCTACGGAAGAGCCATCCTCGGCACTCACACTTATCTTGAGGCTTTTAGTAGTTTCCATTTACTTGTCTATGAACTGTATAGGCAACCAAGTAGTCCTTTACCGCGGACGCGGCTATTCGAATAGATCATGATAACCCTGCAGGGGTGTACTTCTTCATACACACTCTCACCACTTACCGTCGTTTACACGACATGTACTCGGCAACCTTCAAGCGGAAGCCCAACGTGGGTGTCGGCCACGACCTACCTAATCACCTAAGCCTCCAGTCCAGGTTTATCGCCTATCCAGGTTCCATCCGTAGGGAGTCCGGCCGAGGTTTCCCATACGGCCCTGAACGATGTGAACAGGGTTCCCGAGATACCTAACGGGTATTCGGTACACCCGGCCACGTACCTACCGCATCACAGCCCACCCCTATGGTCAGTGCTGTCCACGGCCTCCAGTAGGCTACAAACACCAGAAACTACTTTCAACTCCTGGACGGAGAACTAGGGTGAATAAGAAGCCGAGAGGGTCCATTGGTTTCGGGCCCAATGCATGGTAGTAGCTGATTCTTAAATCACACATACAGATCTCAGTGCTTAAGGTCGGCTTCAATGAAACAACCCACCATGTACTCCTACATGGCCTCTCATCGATACCTTTACCAAATCGTGTTCACCACACCACTCTCATTACCGACATAATCATTTCACTCTAGCCCATCACCCAGATGAACCAGACCTGACACGACTCTAAGCATAGCAGGCATAGCAAGGTAGGAACAACACATACATATGGCTCAATCAACTCCTACACATGCTAGTGGGTTTCATCTAGTTACTGTGGCAATGACAGGTCATGCAGAGGAAGTGGGTTCAACTACCGTAGCACACAGCAGTTTGAAAACGTGTTGTCTTAATGCAGTAAAAGAGAGCAGGAGCGAGAACATGGGATTGTATCGATATGATCAAATGGTTGGTTGCTTGTCTGATGGTTCGATGCACTGATACGGTTCTTCGTTAGGGTAATCACGATACTCCTCGGAGGCAGAACCTGCCGCAAAGAACACCGATACACAACCATCACCAAACAATGTGCAACAATATGATGCATGCATGAAACATAGCAATATGAGTGTGTTAGGCTAATGCAGCTAAGACCAGAAGGGTTTGAACCAATTTGAATCAAAGATTCAAATTTCAAACTCAAACATGGCCCTTTAAAGTGTTTTTCCTTGTTCTGTATTAAACATCAGGTTAACTTGTTTAATCATGCATGAAAATAGTACAGATGGATAGATTGGATTTTTCTGATCATTTTTCATATATAATTTGTCTGATTTGGAGTTACAGAATAAAAGTTATGAATTTTTGAAGTTTAAACTATATTCTGGAATTTCCTATATTAGATTAATTCCAGAAAATCAATTATTGCGTCAGCCTGACGTCAGTGTGACGTCAGCAGGTCAACGGAAGACGTCCGGGTCAAACCTGACAGTGGGTCCCGCGTGTCAGTGTGATTAAATTAATTAAAGTTTAATTAAAACTAAACCTGTTTAATTAACAGGGCTGGGCCCCACCTGTCATTGACGCAGGGGAGTCAACCAGGGCCCACCCGTGGTCAAACCCGGGTCGGCTGCACCGGCGTTTAGCCGCCGGCGAGCCCGACGCGGCGGCGGAAGTGGTTTTGGCCGTTTCGGCCACCAAATGGGTCGCGGAGACCACCGGAGTGGAGCTGAGGACGAGCCGCAGCTCTTGGTGGAGTCCGTTGGGGTCGGGGTGGCCGGAGTTGGCGCCGGCGACGACTTTGGCAGCCACCGGGGTTCGGCCGAAGACGAACTTGACGCTAGAGGGGTCGGTGAGGCTCGGGGAGTGGCTAGCTAGGTGCTAAGTGACACGGTGAGCATGATGGACACCGTGGAGTGGTCGGAGGGTGACCGGGAGCACGTCGGCGACGAGCTCCACGGCGGTGGGTGCGGTTGAGCTCCGGGAGGTTGCTACACGGCTCGGGAGCAAGAACGGAAGGGAGGGGAAGATGGCTAAGCTCACAGTGAGTGCGACGAAGCCCTTGGTGTGGCCGGAGATGGACCGGAGCGACGACGGCGTTGAAGGGGATCTCCGGCGACGGCGGTTCGGGCGAGGTCGTTGCGGTGGACTCGGGCATTGCGAGCGCTCGGGGCTCGGCTTGCTCGATGGAGTGGACAGCGGCGGAGCTCCTGGACACGATGAGAGGACGCACGGGCGGCGGGGAGCATGGCTACGACGACGGCACGGCGATGGTGGCGTCGGTCATGGCGGGGGAGCGCGAGGGGGAGGAGCTGGAGAGAGGAGGGGGTGTCTGGGGGTTCGGGGGAGCGAGGGAGGCTGATCCACGACGTCACCGGGCGAGGGGAGCGGCGAGGCGGCGAGCAGGTGCGTGGCGTGCGCTGCGGTCGCCGTCGGGCACCTGCCTGCCTGCCTGGCCGGCAAGCAGCTCGCTGGAGCGGCGCTGGGCTGGGCCGGCAGGTGGGCCGGGTGCTGGGCGCCAGGTAGGTTTTTTCCATTTCTTTCTGTTTTCTGTTTTTTAATACTTCTGCAACTTTGTTGAATTAAATAAAATACTTAGGCAACTCCTAAAATCACCAAACTACTCCTGGTCCATAGTTGGATTATTTCCAACATGAAACATTTTAGTTTGGAGATATTTGAGCATTTAAATATTTTATATAATTTTAAATGCCCAAATTCAAATATTTATGATTTAATTCAAAAACCCTAAGATGGCCTAGGAAAATGTGCATCACTTTTGGCAGAGGTTCTGAACCAAGACAAAAATGATGGGCATTTTAGAAGGGCATTTCAGGTTCATTGAAAAAGTTTTTAGTAAACCCTAATTGGTTTTAGAGGGGACTGGGGGTTCTGTCATCCCCATTTCAGGTTTCTGATGAAAGAGTAAACATGATGCAATACTCTAATGCATGGCTAACTAGGGTGTGACACCGGCGTGCGCTTTTTCTCCTACAAAAGTCATGAGCACTCAAACGCTTCCTAGGAATGTTGCTCCAAGTAGTAAATTGTGAGCTATACTTTTGCGGCGACGTTTCAGTCCGCACTGCGCTCCTCTTCCGCCTACTGGTCCGGACTGGCCTTTGTTGGTTAGCTGCCGCAGGCTCGGCTTCCCGCCCTGAAGGCGTCTCCTGCACAGCGCCATCGTATACGGTGGTCAGAAATAGACAAAGAAGGAAGAACGGTGTCAGGACTTCGGTCACAATCACCTGGGAAGCCGGATATAGTCCGGGGTAGTCAGCCGTAATGGCGACTAAAGCATTATCCATGCTGAGTTGGTGGAACACCCTGTCGATTAGCTCCACCTTTATGTCTGAATCCTCTTCGGAGGCCGGATCCCGGGATCTCTACGGATCCTCGGGTTGCGGGGCTGGACTTATCATGTCCTCCACAGTCCGGCGCAGTTCCTGCGCCGAAGACACAACATGAGAAGCTTAAACTTTGAAAGCGTGGGTCAGACCCTTAAAGTGTTCGCTTACCCAGCGCCGGGGGTTATTCATGGAGAACCCATTCAAAGGGTTCGTCTGAAGGAAGTCCTCCTTCTCCCCCTTGTATAGGCCGGACAGGATCTGCACTAGATCCTCGTCCGAATCCGGTCCTTTGCGGCCATGACGGGTGGCATCGTCTTCCCTGTTGAAATCCCACAAGGGGTGCCCCCTGTACTGCAGTGGCTGCACCCCCCGCGTAATGCATGTTGCCATGACTCCAATCATGGTCAACCCGGAGTGGGCCAATAATCTTATTTGGCCCATCAGATAATGGACGCTCTTGTCTTCCTCCAGTCGGGGGCTCCGTGGGCGCCAACTAAGGCGTTTCTTCAAGGGAGCAGGGCTGAACTCTGGGAGGCCGATCCGAATAGGGTCCGGCAGCGGAGCGTCTTCTATATAGAACCATTCCGAAGGCTAGTCTTCGGATGCCTTCTTGGGGGTCCCGGATGGATATCTGGTCCCGGCAATGCGCCATATTTCGGCGCCGCCCACTTGATATATAGACCCCTCGTGAGAGCGGGGCACTAGGAAGAACAACCTCTTCCACAGTGCAAAATGGGGCTCGATACCCAGGAATAGCTCGCAAAGAGCTACGTAACCCGTGATATGTAGAATAGAGGCGGGTGTAAGGTGATGGAGCTGGAGTCCGTAGAACTCCAGGAGCCCGCGGAGGAACGGATGTATAGGAAATCCGAGTCCCCTTATCAGATAGGGGACGAAGCATACCCGCTCCCCTTTATTGGGGCTCGGGGTAGCCTCCGCTTGCTTCCCACCTTGGTAGGTGGCCAGCCCGGCTCGAACCGGGACCATGAAGGCCGGAGGGAGATATCCCCCCGCTTGAAGCATCACCAGCTCGTTGTGCGAAATAGAGCATCTCCTCCAATCTCCTGGCAGAGGGCTGGGAGCGCGAGAAGAGGAGCCGCGGCGACGGTCCATGGTGGGATGGATTCTTTGTCAGAAGCGCTCCGATGAGTATTCGCGGATAGAAGATGGTGTGATTTGGATCTGGATTCTTGCCTCTCTTATAGGCAGATTATTTGCACAGCTAGGGGGTAAAATGTAAAGGATACCCTGGCTTTTCGCATTCGTGCGACGCGTGGAAGAAGGCCATTATTGGGTGTTGATGCCAAGAAGTGCAACATTGATGAGGAAGCCGGACACTGTTCGGCCGGTACATGGAACTTAAAAGGAGAACCCGCCTTGCAACGCCGAAGACTACATACACGCTGGACTACTCGTCATTGAAGCCTGGTTCGGGGGCTACTTAGGGAGTCCTGGACTAGGGGGTGTCCGGACAGCTAGACTATCATCGTCCGCCGGACTCCAAGACTACGAAGATACAAGATTGAAGACTCGTCCCGTGTCCGGATGGGACTTTCCTTGGCGTGGAAGGCAAGCTTGGCAATACGGATATGTAGATCTCCTACCATTGTAACCGACTCTATGTAACCCTAGCCCTCTCCGGTGTCTATATAAACCGGAGGGCTTTAGTCCGTAGGACATAACCTCCATTACAACAATCATGCCATAGGCTAGCTTCTAGGGTTTAGCCTCCTTGATCTCGTGGTAGATCCACTCTTGTAATACACATCATCAATATTAATCAAGCAGGACGTAGGGTTTTACCTCCATCAAGAGGGCCCGAACCTGGGTAAAACATCGTGTCCCTTGTCTCCTATTACCATCCGCCTAGATGCACAGTTCGGGACCCCCTACCCGAGATCCGCCGGTTTTGACACCGACAGACCCAAAAATGGGAACAAGAGTGCTCAAGTCTATCCCGAACACCCCAGCACTTGCGGCTCGGGAGCTGAAGCAAATGACTTGCCATCTCTCAGATTTTATAAACGGCCGCACAGAAGGTAATATTTTAAATTAAACAAGTGTTGCTTAAGGGCATCTAAACAAAGTTTTCAGCGCAAAGGATAATACATAGCGAGTTTACTCAAGAATTACATCTCTGGGGCATTCATCCGCAATATTGCGGGCACCCTTCAGGAGAGTCTTAAAGTACATTTCGGGCGTACGATACTCCTTGCCCGCTGGCGGCGGGTCAGTAAGAAGCCTCCCCGCATCCAGCCTGCCCCAGTGCAGCTTTGCGCGGGCAAGGGCCCGACGAGCACCTTCAATACAGGCGGAGCGCTTGACGACCTCCATCCAGGGGTACGCATCCACCAGCCGCCGCACGAGGCCGAATTAGCTCCCAGGCATGGCCTGTCCAGGCCACAGCCGGACTATGAGGCCCTTCATGGCCTCCTCAGCCGCCTTGTGAAGCTCGACCAGCTGCTTTAGCTGGTCGCTAGGGGGCACCGGATGGCCGGCCTCAGCGTACTGAGACCAGAAGACCTTCTCCGTTGAGCTCCCCTCCTGGCCACGGTAGAATGCGGCGGCATCGGATATACTGCGCGGTAGATCTGCAAACGCCCCTGGAGAGCTCCGAAAGCGGGTAAGTGTCAGGTAGTTTACATTAACACGCTTGCTTTGCATGAAAAATGCCTTACCCGCCGCTATCTTCTTCACATCTTCAATCTCCTGAATGGCCTTATGGGCCACGGCCTTGGCGGACTTGGCACTTTCGAGAGCCGAGGCGAGCTCGGACTCTCGAGTCTTGGAGTCGCACTCCAAACTCTCATGCTTCTCCATGAGAGCCTGGAGCTCTTGCCGCACTTCCGCCACCCGCGCCTCCTGCTTCTCTCGCTCGGCCCGTTCCGCGGCCGCATTACGTTCGGCCGCGGACACAGCCTCGTTCAGGGTTGCCACCTCGTTAGTGGCCCCTGCAGTACCCACGTTATCCTTGTCATTTTTATTGCAACCTAAATCCTTTTCTGTAAGGTAAATCTTTAAAGTGGTGTTACTCACCTTCTTTGTCCTCGCGCTGCTTCTTGGCTCGGCCGAGCTCTTGCTCGGACCGCTCGAGATCCTGCTTCAATGCACCGACCTCCGCAGCCAGTGCGGCAGAGGTCAGCAGCGCAGCCTGCAAACCCATATTGACATATTTTTTAAGCAACCCTGCGTATATCTTTTTAGATCCTCAGTCCTGCTTTTCTTTCCGAGCACCGAACTGAGCATCAGGGGCTACTATCTATGCGGTATTACATTACATAATTTTAACTTCTTACCTCAAAGCCTATCAGAAGGCTGCTGCAGGCTTCGGTCAGCCCGCTCTTGGCGAGCTGAACCTTCTGAATCACCGCACTCATGATAGTGCGGTGTTCTTCCTCGATGGAAGCGCCTTTGAGCGCCTCCAACAAGTTGTCCGGCGCCTCCGGTTGGACGGGGGCCGCCGGTGTCACGGTCTTGCCCTTCTTGCGAAGGGGCCGCCTGCCGGACTCTGGAACCACTGCAGGTTCCGGCGTAGAGTCCAGCGCAAAGTCCGGGAGGCTGCCTTGGGGCACCTCCGGAGCCTCCTCCTGATGGGTCCCCTCCCGGGATCCCACCTCGGCGTCCTCAGCGGCGCGAGGGGTGGAGGCAGTCGGAATGGATTCCACATCCGACGCCGCCAACGACCCGCTCAACGAAGCAGGGAGATCATCGTCGGCCGGACTACAGGCAGTATGCGGCATTAGAAGGACATTATGTGAACAGAAAGAAATTGTAGATCATTCAGGGATCCGGATACTTACGATCTCGCCCGAGGCCTGGCCCTCGAGGGCCACTCTTCATCGCCAACGTTGGTGTTGGCGGAACTGTCCGGGGGAATGGTTCTCCCCCTCTTGGACCCTTCGGCCTCCCCTGTTGGGGAGGCCTTCCTCTTTCTCTCTCCCTCCTCTGGGAGAGGGTCTTCTTCCTCCTCCTCATTCTCAGGAGAGGAATCCGCCTTGGAGTCGTCGGACACCTGAAAACGGGTACTCTTTCGAGTACCCGTGGCCACCTTCTTGGCCTTCTTCTCCGGCACCACGTGCGGTGCCAGAACCAGCAACCCCGCTAGACGGGCGTCCACTGGGTCTTCTGGCATGGGAGCTGGGCAGATGAGCTGCTCGGCCTTCTTCATCCATTCCTGTCAAAGGAAAAAGGAGATTAAAACCCGCTTAGGGTCGAACTATTAACAACAAGTGTCCCGTAAAAGGGTAGAATCACTTACCTCGTCAGCAGGATGCTGCGAGTGGAATCCGCGATCTTCCGTCGCGGATGCAGGGGCTTCGGCGCCCTTAAACAGCACCCTCCAGGCGCCTTCGTATGTTGTGTCGAAGAGCCCGCTCAGCGCCTGGTGCTATTCCGGATCGAACTCCCACAGATTGAATGCCCGTTCTTGGCATGGGAGAATCGGGCGGACGAGCATGACTTGGACTACGTTAACCAGCCTGAGCTTCTTGTCCACCAGCTTCTGGATACAGGCTTGGAGTCCTGTCAGCTCCTTCGAATTGCCCCACAGCAAGCCCTTCTCTTTCGAGGAGGTGAGCTGCGTGGGGATACCAGATCTGAATTCGGGGGCCGCCGCCCGCGAAGGGTCGCGTGGCTCGGTGATGTAGAACCACCCCGACTGCCACCCCTTGACAGATTCCACGAAGGCCCCTTCGAACCAAAGGACGTTGGGCATCTTGCCCAACATGGCGCCTCCGCACTCCGGTTGAGTGCCCTTCACTACCTTCGGCTTGACATTGAAGGTCTTGAGCCACAAGCCGAAGTGGGGCTGGATGCAGAGGAAGGCCTCGCACACGACGATAAACGCCGAGATGTTGAGGATGAAGTTCGGCGCCAGATCATGGAAATCCAGGCCGTAGTAGAACATGAGCCCTCGGACAAAGGGGTGAAGTGGAAAGCCCAGTCCGCGGAGGAAGTGGGGGAGGAAAACGAGCCTCTCATGGGGCCCGGGGGTGGGGATGAGCTGCCCCTCGTCAGGCAGCCAGTGCGCGACGTCGCCGGAAAGGTATCCGGCGCTGCGCAGCTTTGTGATGTGCTCCTCCTTAACGGTGGAGGCCAGCCATTTACCTCCTGCTCCGGACATGGTCGGAGAAGGCCGAGGCAAGATGTGCGAACTTGGGCGCTGGAGCTCGAGTGCACGGAGATGGATAAGCAAAGGAGGAAGAAGGCATAGGTGAAAAGGTGAATCCTTATCCCTTATATATAGGCGGACGAAGACTATACGTCCCCACTAGCCTGGTAAAACTCGCTTATCTCCCAAGCGCCACCATCAATGGCGCGGTTGGGTTACCCACGTCCGTATTGATGAGAATCCCGGAATAAGGGGAACACGATCTCTGCTTCAACAAGACGTGCCAAGGAAACCGCTTCGCTAAACGCGCTGAGGTGGTATAATAAAAAACGATTCAAGTAAAGGCTTGGTAGTGGTGTGATGTCATGCCACAAGATACGTCACCAGATTGAACTTGTGTATATATTATTCTCTCTACGGTGGAATGTGGAATTTATTTTGCAGAGCCGGACACTATCCTGGTGTTCACAATCTTCTCTCGATTATTCAAAGGAGGAACCCGCCTTGCAATGCCGAACATTATGCGCGCCGGACTCATCGTCATTGAAGCCAGGTTCAGGGGCTACTGAGGGAGTCCTGGACTAGGGGTTGTCCGGACAGCCGGACTATCATCATCCGCCGGACTCCAAGACTACGAAGATACAAGATTGAAGACTCCGTCCCGTGTCCGGATGGGACTTTCCTTGGCGTGGAAGGCAAGCTTGGCAATACGGATATGTAGATCTCCTACCATTGTAACCGACTCTGTGTAACCCTAGCCCTCTCCGGTGTCTACATAAACCGGAGGGCTTTAGTCCGTAGGACATAACCTCCATTACAACAATCATACCATAGGCTAGCTTCTAGGGTTTAGCCTCCTTGATCTCGTGGTAGATCCACTCTTGTAATACACATCATAAATATTAATCAAGTAGGACGTAGGGTTTTACGTCCATCAAGAGGGCCCGAACCTGGGTAAAACATCGTGTCCCTTGTCTCCTGTTACCATCCGCCTAGACGCACAGTTCGGGACCCCCTACCCGAGATCCGCCGGTTTTGACACCGACAATGCTCAAATGGACATGGCAAGATTGCAAATAATAACAGTTTCAGACTTAGCAGAACTAACATCAGGTTGCAAAGTTTAGAGCTATCAAACAACATGTTACAGTAACTTAACATGGCAAACAAAGGCATGGCATGCTAGTAATAAAGACAAAAAACAAAACTCCCTTACTAAACTAATTCCAAAGATCAGCAGAAAAGATGGTAGGATCCATGCAAACATGGCAAATGATATGATAGATTCATACATGTCAGGAACAACAATAAGTAGGCATATTGGTGAGCTTGTACCACTCACCACAGAGCAATACATGGCATGTCCAGGTGACCAACAGTAAGATGGCATATGTATGAAGCTAAACATGGCAAGAGCAAGTTCATAGCATGCTTGTATCACTAGCAAAACACATGGCAAAACTGAACTTAATGTTAACAGGCTGACAACAACATTATTTAGCAAATTGAGAGCAAGATTACAACACGCTACAGCAGGCCATAAATGCAAACATGGGCATGGGTGGATAGAGCATGACATGTATAACAAAACATCCTTAGCGAACATCTCCAGATTATGCATAGAATGACTTGTAACAGCAGGTTTACATAGCATCAGGATATAGCAGATTCAGTAGCAAAACAGTAACAACAAGTACCCTACTTAACAAGCTTGATACACTCACTACAAGACTCACAAAAATACATGAATTGCACCACAGTAAAGATGGCATGATGTAGCTCAAAACTAATGTAGACATCAAGCTCATAGGATGCACACACAAAATGCAATGTAAAAGACAAAACAGCAAGTTCTGATAACAGACATCAGTTTAACATCATATAGCACTCTTGCAACAATGATAATGGCATCAAGATGGACTCAAACAAGCATGGCACAATGGAACAAAATGAAGAGCATCCCCCGATGAACATTTTGATATATTATGCACACAAAACGGAGCAGCACACATATGATGCGATGAACATGGGCACAAAATGATGAAAACTTCGGGACTTGGAGAAAATCCGGGGTCAACCTCTTTGGATCTGGATCTAGGGGCGCGGAAACCGAGGACGGACGGAGCTGCTCGTCGGAGAACTCGCGGTGAGGAGGACGGGGTCGCCGGGGGAGGTCGAACTCGCCGGAGGAGGGCCGGGGACGACGCCGGCGAAGGGCGAGGCGGCGGGGCGGGGCCGGGCTACGGGCGGCGGGGCGCGGATGGCGGC
>NC_041391.1:548600855-548753943 GCF_002162155.2 Triticum dicoccoides
CCGGCCGTGGGCCGGGCGGGCCGCGGCGGTGGGAGGAGAGAGAGGAGGCCGGTGGGGTGATGTGGCAAGCTCTGGTTGGCTGCGGGCGGCGGCGCGATTTCGTCCGGTGGGAAACGGACATGTCCGACAGCGGAGGTAGGTGGACGCTAGGGTTTGGACTGCGGGATTTCGGGGAGGATCACATATATATAGGTAGAGGGAGCTAGGAGAGTCCAAATGCGGAGCGGTTTTCGCCCACACGATCATGATCGAACGACCGAGAGCATAGAGGGGGTTTGGATGGGTTATTTGGCCACTTTGGAGGAGTGTTGGGCTGCACACAAAAGAGGCCTTTGCGGTTCCCCGATTAACCGTTGGAGTATCAAACGGACTCCAAATGGCACGAAACTTGATAGGCGGTCTACCGGTGGTGTACCAGGGACGCTTGGCAAATCACGGTCCATTCCAAGAATGTTTAACACCCGCTCACAACAAGAGACAAAAAGGGGACGCCGAAGGACATAGGAGTGTCGGATTGCAAAACGGACAACGGGGAAAATGCTTGGATGCATGAGACAAACACGTATGCAATGCACATGATGACATGGTAAAATGCAACACGCAAGCAAATGACATGGCAACGACGGCGATTAATTGGAGGACACCTGGCGCATCGAATCCGCGGCGTTACAACTCTCCTCTACTAACAAGATATCTTGTCCCGAGATCTTAGGAGCGAGACGGAAGAGAAAAGGATAAGGTGAAACGAGAAATGCAAGAGAGAAGATGAACAAAGACGAGAGCACTCGGGTAGAAGGAGAAAAGGCGAATACGGCGAGAATCAAAAGCTCATGGAAAGAAGATATACTCTGAAACCACTCTGGTTAGAACGAGATAAGGAACGAATAAGACTGAAAGGATTTAGGTAGCACTCCGGCTGAAACATGGAGGAATAGAACACGAGCTTGAGAGGATGGAATGATACTTGATGAAGACATGACACAAAACCTCCGGAAGAATTGAAAGAGTTGAATGAAAAGAACTTAAATGGCCGAGGAAATTTGAACTCCGGAAAAAAAAGATGAAAACACTTGGAACTAGAATTTACTCCTCACGAACAAACTCCAGAGTAAGGGATTAATCACTTTGAGGAAATAAGAATAAGATTTATTGTATGCTTATCCTTCACCAAATTAAATTGATGACAAGCAATGGATTTTGCATACTACTTATTCTTCTTGAAAAGGATTAAGGGTTATAGCACAAAACTTGAGAAAGTCTTCATGAACCACTGGTAGGATTCGAAAGAACGAATGGATTAAAATGATAATCAAGGAAAAACAATCTTGAACGAACCACCGTAAGAATTCAAAAATCACTGACGAAAAAGGATGAATCACCGGGAAGAATTAGAAGAACCAATATGCTAGAGGGGATTTAGATGCAAAAGAATAAAGAGACCATGAGTTGATTAAAGAACACTTGAACGAAATGCCGGGATAATTGGATAACGGTAGCTGAAATGTGAGGACGAAGAATTCTTCTGGAACGATGGCCTCCGGTGAAAAGAAACGGGAAAACAACTCCTGACATACTCCGGATGGGTAAGAAAAGAATATCTGACAAATGGAATAATTCGCGAGGATAACATGAAGCTAGAACCATGAAACATCGAGAGAACGGACAAGATTTAGAGGACAAACTCTTCTTCGATCTTCAAATGACGACGAGAAACACCACCAAAATTTACTGAGATACTCCGGGAGAACGAAAAAGCGAAGAGGTTGAGGCAACAATGAAAGAATTTGGAAACGATCTTGCAGAAGGCATGTGACTGATGGGATCCATTCTTACGTCACACTTGAAAAGAATTTAAGAATAACTCTGGGGAAATTAGAAGAGTCAGGTAAGATCCTGGGAAAAGACCTATGGGTTAGCGCCCACTAAAAGAAAACACCGTTGGAAAGGGTTGTTGAAGAGGTAGATGATGCACTTGAATGATTGACATATTTGAATGAGGTGACAACCTCGAATTAATTTGAACACAGACAAATCTCCTGAGATGTCTTGAGCACTCCGAAAAGATAAACTGGCGAGAGGTGAAAAAGCAGGGAAAACACTTGATCCAAGTGAAAGAATATAATCACTACCAAAAATTAGAATTGAATCCACCGGAGAAGAAAAAGAGATGAAGAATGTCGAACAAAACGAGAATTCACCGGTTGAAACAATTGTCGAAAGACTGAAGATGCTCCACACGAATGAAATTGATGGTCGAAAGAGACTCAAACTCCGGGAAGAGAAAGGGTGGGAGGGCGGGAAAACAAAGGCAACTTGGAAGGGGAAACCGACGAATAACTTCAACAGGAAACACCGGTTGAAATTATTGAGGAAAGAGAGCAAAGACTTCGCACGAGTAGGAAGGATACTCGATTGCGGACTCCGGCTCTGAGAAGGAAAAGGGTGGACGGGTGGGGAAAACAAGGACAACTTCGGACAAGGAAACAACATCGTGGAGGAAGAACTGAGGATTGATCTCGCAAAAGACAAAGAGGTTTGAGACGACTTGACGAGAGATGCACCGGATAAAAGAGGATGGACAACGAACGAAAACTAACCGCGTGATCCTAAAGAAAATTTTGAAGGGGAAGAGGAGTAATTCAAAACACCTACGTCAAGATTCCTCA
The DNA here is from genome assembly GCF_002162155.2 of Triticum dicoccoides. Lineage (NCBI taxonomy): Eukaryota > Viridiplantae > Streptophyta > Magnoliopsida > Poales > Poaceae > Triticum > Triticum dicoccoides. Next base: position 548,603,522 of record NC_041391.1, read on the forward strand.
CCAGAGCGACGAAGGGGCTGAGGAGTAAAAAGAATTCCTACTCTCTGATATAACTAGACTCCGAAAACAGTTTTCTTCTAGACTCGACAATGGCCAAACTACACGATCAATCAAGGGGGCTCCTATGGTCGGTCGAGGCTCTGATACCAACTTGTCACGCCCAATATGTGATACTATCCTAAAGAGACTCGAAGGTCCCACCAAGGATAGAACCGCATATTGATACGCTTTTGCAAGGTGGATATCATTACATCAACATTACATAATAGATGGGGATACATACAAAAGGCATACAATGCCACATGAATACAACATCATCTTATAAAAGAGCACCATCCAACTACGGATGAAACACAAACAGAAATTCAAACGACATCCACCCTGCTAGCCCAGGCTGCCGACCTGGAACCTATCCCCTGATCGAAGAAGAAGCAGAAGAAGAACTCCCAAAACAAACAAACATCGCTCTCGCGTCATGATCATCGCATAACCTATACCTGCAACTGTTGTTGTAGTAATTTGTGAGCCACGAGGACTCGGCAATCCCATTACCATGGGTATCAAGACTAGCAAAGCTTAATGGGAAAGGAAGGGGTAAAGTGGTGAGGTTGCAGCAGCGACTAAGCATGATACGGTGGCTAACATACGCAAATAAGAGCGAGAAGAGAAGTAACAGAATGGTCGTGAAGCTAGCAATGATCAAGAGGTGATCCTGAACTCCTACTTACGTCAAACATAACCCAAAACTGTGTTCACTTCCCCGACTCCACCAAAAAGAGACCATCACGGCTACACACGCGGTTGATGCGTTTTAATTCGGATCTGGTGTCAAGTTATCTACAACCGGACATTAACAAATTCCCATCTGCCACATAACCGCGGGCACGGCTCTCGAAAGTTTATACCCTGCAGGGGTGTCCCAACTTAGCCCATGATAAGCTCTCACGATCAACGAAGGACATTCCTTCTCCCAGGAAGACCCGATCAGTCTCGGAATCCCGGTTACAAGACATTTCGACAATGGTAAAACAAAACCAGCAAAGCCGCCCGATGTGCCGACAATCCCGATAGGAGCTGCACATATCTCGTTCTCAGGGCAACACCGGATGAGACATCCTACGAGTAAAACCAGACCTCGAGTTTCCCCGAGGGGGCCCTGCAGTCTACTCAGTTCGGACCAGCACTTAGAGAAGCACTGGCCCGGGGGGGGGCTAAAATAAAGATGACCCTTGGGTTAATTACTCCCAAGGGAAAAGGTATAGGTGGAAGGCAAATGGTAAAACCAATGTTGGGCCTTGTTGGAGGAGTTTTATTCAAGGCGAACTGTCAAGGGGGTCCCATAAATCACCCAACCGCGTTAGGGACGCAAAATCCGGGAACATAATACCGATATGACGGAAACTAGGGCGGCAAGAGTGGAACAAAACACCAGGCATAAGGCCGAGCCTTCCACCCTTTCCCAAGTATATAGATGCATTAATAATATAAGGGATATTGTGATATCCCAACATAATCCTGTCCACCATGGAGCAATCTTCAACTTCAACTGCAACTAACAATGCTATAAGAGGGGCTGAGCAAAAGCGGTAGCATAGCCAAACAACAGTTTGCTAGGAAGGGTGAAAAAGGTTAGATGCTGACATGGCAATTTGGGAGGCTTGAAGAGCAAATGATAGGTAGCGCAGCAAAGCGATAGAACGAAGCAACTAGCATAGCAATGATAGTAGTGAGATCCAAGGTGACGGTCATCTTGCCTGAAATCCCGCAAGGAAGAAGAACGAGTCCATGAAGAAGATGATTGGATGAAGCCGAACCAAGCGTAGACGAACGAATCCTCACGATCGCAACGAAATAGGAACTATCGAGAAGAAGCACACAACATGGTAAACACACCACACATAGGCAAGGCATGATGCTAAACCAAGTATGATGCATGACAAGGCTAGTTGAGGGTACTCATGGCAAGAGATGATGCAAACAAGAACAACATATCAAGGCAAGTTTGAATGAGGCCGGAAACATCATATAATAAATCCGGTAAGTTCTCATATGCAAATTTCGTAATTGGTCCAGATCTGAATAAACCTTATGTTCAAGTTGTTAACCAGCAAGTTAAGATGCACCAAGATGATCTACATGAGATTCTAGTCAAGTTACATATAAAGTTCATTTAATTCGGAGCTACGGCCTAGAAGATATGAGCAAAACAAGTTAAACATGACATCGATGCAAAATGCATACAAACATCAAGCAAACACCTCAAAACAAGGATGCAACATGATAATATGAAGCTATATGAAAAATCAAGCAAGTTTCATATAGAGCACACTCAAAACGGAGCAACGGTTCAACACATACTGTATACAAGTTTAAAGGACAAGCTGTCCAAAACAGTAACTAGGCATCTAGCAAGCATCAAAACAATATGCTACAGCACCTAAACATAAGAACAAAAGGCATGTGCGTGAAGCCAAGGTAAAGAATGACAAAACTTGAACACTAAGCTATCCCCAGAAAACACTAGAACATGCTCAAAAGGACATGGCAAGATTGCAAATAATAACAGTTTCAGACTTAGCAGAACTAACATCATGTTGCAATGTTTAGAGCTATCAGACAACATGTTACACTTACTTAACATGGCAAACAAAGGCATGGCATGCTAGTACTAAGGACAAAGAACAAAACTCCCTTACTGAACTAATTCCAAAGATCAACAGAAAAGATGGTAGGATCCATGCAATCATGGCAAATGATATGACAGATTCATACATGGCAGGAACAATAATAAGTAGGCATGTTGTTGAGCTTGTACCACTCACCATAGAGCAATACATGGCATTTCCAGGTGACCAACAGTAAGATGGCATATTCTTGAAGCTAAACATGGCAAGAGCAAGTTCATAGCATGCTTGGATCACTAGCAAAACACATGGCAAAACTGAACTTAATGTTAACAGGCTGACAGCAACATTATTTAGCAAATTGAGAGCAAGATTAAAACACGCTAAATCTGGCTATAAATGCAAACAGGGGCATGGATGGATAGAGCATGACATGCATAACAAAACATCCTTAGTGAACATCTCCATATTATGCATAGAATGACATGTAGCAGCAGGTTTACATAACATCAGGATATAGCAGATCCAGTCTTGCAAAACAGTAACAACAAGTACCCTACTTAACAAGCTTGATTCACTCACTACAAGACTCAAAAAAATACATGGATTGCACCACAGTAAATATGGTATGATGTAGCTCAAAACTCATGTAGACATCAAGCTCATAGGATGCACGCACAAAATGCAATGAAAAAGACAAAACAGCAAGTTCTGATAACAGACAGCAGTTTAACATCATATAGCACTCTTGCAACGATGATCTTGGCATCAAGATGGACTCAAACAAGCATGTCACAATGGAACAAAATGAAGAGCATCTCCTGATGAACACTTTTATATATTATTCACGCAAAACGGAGCATCACACATGAAGTTATGATGCGATCAACATGGGCACAAAATGATGAAAACTTCGGGACTTGGAGAAAATCGGGGGTCAACCTCTTTGGATCTGGATCTGGGGACGCGGAAACCGAGGACGGCCGGAGCTGCTCGTTGGATAACTCGCGGTGGTCACCGGGGGAGGTCGAGCTCACCAGAGGAGGGCCGGGGACGGCGCCGACGAAGGGCGAGGCGGCGGAGGGGCGCCGGGGCGGGGCTGGGCTGCGGGCGACGGGGCGCGGATGTTGGCGCCGGCGAGGAGCCCACGCGGCGGAGTGGCGGCCGAGGATGGTGCCCGAGGCGGCTAGCGGCCCCGGCGTGCGAAGGGCGCGGGGAGGCGTGGGACGGCGCTCGGGGCAGGCGCGCGGAGGCGTAGGCGCGATGCGGGGCGCGGTCGGGCCCGGCGCGGCCCGGGGCGGGCCGGCCGTGGGCCAGGCGGGCTGCGGCAGTGGGAGGAGAGATAGGAGGCCGGCGGGGTGACGTGGCGAGCTCAGGTTGGCTGCGGGCGGCGGCGCGATTTCGTCCGGTGGGAAACAGACATGTCCGGCGGCGGAGGTAGGTGGAGGCTAGGGTTTGGACTGCGGGATTTCGGGGAGGATCACATATATATAGGTAGAGGGAGTTAGGAGAGTCCAAATGAGGAGCGGTTTTCGCTCACACGATCGTGATCGAACGACCGAGAGCATGGAGGGGTTTTGGATGGGTTATTGGGCCATTTTGGAGGGGTGTTGGGCTGCACACAAAAGAGGCCTTTACGGTTCCCCGGTTAACCATTGGAGTATCAAACGGACTCCAAATATCACGAAACTTGACAGACGGTCTATCGGTGGTGTACCAAGGCCGCTTGGCAAATCACGGTCCATTCCGAGAATGTTTAACACCTGCTCACAACAAGAGACAAAAAGGGGACGCCGGAGGACATAGGAGTGTCGGATTGCAAAATGGACAACGGGGAAAATGCTCGGATGCATGAGACGAACACATATGCATTGCAATGCAATGCACATGATGACATGGAAAAATGCAACACGCAAGCAAATGACATGTCAACGATGGCGAATAACTGGAGGACACCTGGCGCATCGAATCCGGGGTGTTACAAAAGTCCAGCTGGACATGGAGTTAAAAGACGTCCGCGCTCAGCTGGCGGACTCCGTGAAGGAGAACAAAGGGCTTCGACGCGGCACTTATGGTAAGTGCCTAGACGAACTGTAGTATAGTTCGGCACGGAAGTATATTGAAAGGATTTTGCTTGTAGGATTGTTAATGGGTCGCCTTGAGGAGGAGATGCCCTCATTTGCAGGCGATTTACTACAAGACCTCTCACAACTGCACGAGCGAGCTCGGCAGGCAATGCAGGGCGTTGATCAGGCCTTGTGGCCATCAAGCTTCCTACCGAATGGCATGGGGGAGCTTGTGGATATGCTTCAAGGAGGACGAGGGCGCTTCCGATTGTGGAAGATGTCAGCCTGCCGGCAAGGTGCAAGAGAAGCCTGGGCTATGGTGAAGACGTGCTACACCAAGCTGGACCCAAACCATATGACCGAAGTCGGACCGGCGGGGCCAGATGGGCAAGAAATTCCCGTGAGACTGGTATATGACCAGGTAGCGTTAGCCGCAAAGTATTCTCAACAGGATTGTAAGCTAGATAGCCTGTTGGATGGTATAGAGGAGGAATATAGTCAGTCCAAGTGACTGTGTAATTCAATGGACATAAGTAGTCCCTAGCCGGATTAAAATCATTTTTCATGGCGGACCTTTTCGCTTCAGCCTCCGGATCCTATAGTCCGGGGTGTGTCCGAATACCCACTCAGTTATATAGAACCGGGGTATGCGTGGACACCAGGCGTAGGGGTCATAAGTGCTTGAACAAACAAGTACCCAAGTAGCTATGTTATATTACATGGATAGTAAGAAACATCTTCTAGGGAGAATAGTTTCGTTAGGGGTTCCTTTCCCTGGGTACGCATGCGACGATGCACATGTCTGGACTGCGAACAAGGGTGCAGGATACAAAACTTCTAGGGATTGACGTTGTAATAAATGAATACATCTTTTGTTCACCAACCGAATATTCTCTTAAGGACGCTTGCTTTTGGCTTCACCCAGTCTGAGGTACACATCCGGCTAAACCGGCAGTAACACTCGTAGAGGTGCTCCCCTTATGCCCTAGCTCAATTAACAGGAACGTAGGGCATAAACACAAGAGTCAGGCAACCCAGCTTGGCCACATCTTAAGTCATATCGATGCATATAATGGTGAAGAAAAGGCACATATGGAAAAAGAACGCATATGTGATGGGTAAAAAGCCATTAAAGTAATTATATTTAGCTTTCGAATAGGAAGCCCCCAGGTATTGCTTACACACATAATACGGAGGGAGTGATCCAGGCGTCCGTACTATATTAAGTACTTTGTGTGAAGAGGAAAAAAGGGTCGAGACAGGAAAAGGGATGGAGCATAATTAAAAAAGAGGGGGTAAGGAGACGAACACTGAGTTCGGCGCTAGGCGTAGAATCTCCAGAGTCTGGCCGCGTTCAATTGGCTCGGCTCGAGTCTGTTATCGGATGCATTACGTAAGCGGTATGCTCCTCCGGTGAGAACTTTGTCAATGACGAAGGGACCTTCCCACTTGGGTTTGAGCTTGTCCTTCTTCTTCTCTGGTAGGCGTAGAACGAGCTCGCCAATATTATAAGATTTAGCCCGCACTTCTCTGCTTTGGTATCATCGAGCCTGCTGTTGATAGAATGCGGAGCGGTCTTTTGCGACGTCGCGCTCCTCCTCCAGGGCATCCAAGTTATCCTGCCGATCTAACTCGGCTTCCTTCTCTTCGTACATGCGTACGCGTGGCGAATCATGTATTATGTCGCAGGGTAGTACTGCTTCCGCGCCATACACCATAAAAAATGGTGTATATCCGGTGGTACGATTCGGCGTGGTCCGCAGCCCCCAGAGTACGGAGTCGAGCTCCTCGACCCAGTGCGTATCCAACTCTGTCAAGGATCGCACTAGTCTGGGTTTGATGCCGCTCATGATGAGACTGTTTGCCCGTTCGACCTGGCCGTTTGTTTGGGGATGGTAGACGGAAGCGTAGTCGAGCTTAATGTCCATTTTGCCGCACCAAGTTTTCACTTCATCGACTATGAAATTGGAGCCATTATCAGTGATGCTGCTGTGGGGGACGCCATATCGGTGTACGACCCCGGATATGAAGTCTATTACTGGTCCGGATTCGGCCGTTTTGACTGGTTTGGCTTCTATCCATTTGGTGAACTTGTCCACCATGACCAATAAGTATTTTTCTTATGGCTTCCCCCCTTTAAGAGGTCCGACCATATCCAGCCCCCAAACCACAAAGGGCCAATTTATGGGGATTGTTTGGAGAGCGGTAAGGGGCATATGACTCTGATTGGCAAAGAGCTGGCAACTGACGCAGTGTTGGACAAGGTCCTGTGCGTCTGCTCGGGCCGTCGGCCAATAGAAGCCTGTACGGAAGGCCTTGATGACTAGTGATCGAGCCGCGGCGTGGTGCCCGCCCAGTCCGCCATGGATTTCAGCCAAGAGCTGCTGCCCTTCCTCTTCGGAGATGCACCTTTGGAGCACTCCGGTCGCAATTTTCTTATAGAGTTCCCCTTCATGGACTTTGTAAGCTTTAGTACGCTGGACGATGCAGTGTGCTTCATTTTGGTCTTCGGGGAGCTCCTGCCTATTTAGGTAGGCCAAGAAAGGCTCAGTCCACGGGCGATTACAGCCATGATTTCATGGGCCGACGATGTTATTTCTGTGGTAGAGCCTCTGATTATGTCTGATGGTTCGGAATCTGGGGGTGTGTTTGGATCCGTGCTAGTATTGCCGGACTCCCCTTCCCATACTACGGATGGCTTGAACAACCTTTCCAGGAATATGTTAGGTGGGACAGGGTCGCGTTTAGCACCGATGCGGGCGAGGACGTCCGTCGCTTGATTGTTTTCTCGAGCCACATGGTGGAATTCGAGCCCCTTGAACCGAGCTGACATCTTGAGGACGACATTATGGTAGGCCGCCATTTTTGGATCGTTGGCATCAAAGTCTCCGTTTATTTGTGATATTGCGAGGTTTGAATCCCCGCGCGCTTCTAGGCGTTGGATGCCCATAGAGACTGCCATCCGAAGACCATGCAACAGAGCCTCATATTCGGCTGCATTGTTGGAGTCTGCGTATAATATTTGGAGGACGTACTGGACCATGTCTATAGTGGGAGATGTCAGGACTACACCTACTCCCAATCCGGCCAGCATTTTAGAGCCGTCGAAGTGCATGATCCAGTTAGAGTACGCGCCGTACTCTTTAGGGAGTTTGGCTTCTATCCATTCGGCGACGAAGTCAGCCAGTACTTGCGACTTGATGGCCCGCCGTGGTTTGTATGTTATGTCAAACGGAAGGAGCTCGATGGCCCATTTAGCAATCCGGCCCGTAGCATCGCGGTTATTTATTATGTCATTGAGTGGTACTTCAGAGGCCACCGTAATCGAACACTCTTGAAAGTAGTGTTGTAGCTTCTGGGATGCCATGAAGACCGCGTATACTATTTTTTGATAGTGTAGGTATCGGGATTTGCATGGGGTGAGGACCGTGGATACGTAATAAACCGGCTTTTGGAGCGGGAATTTGTATCCGTCAACCTCTCGTTCGACGACGAGCACTGCGCTTACAACTTGATGTGTTGCAGCTATGTACAGCAGGATAGGCTCGCCGATATTTGGCGCTGTTAGGACTGGATTACTGGCCAGTAAGGTCTTTATTTCATCGAGTCCGGCTGCGGCTGCATCCGTCCACATGAAGTGTTCGGTGCGCCGAAGAAGGCGGTAAAGAGGTAATGCCTTTTCTCCTAACCTGGAGATAAAGCGGCTCAAAGTGGCCACGCATCCAGCTAGTTTCTGGATGTGCTTGAGGTCTGTTGGTATAGCCAACTGCGACAGAGCTCGGATTTTTGCCGGATTCGCTTCAATTCCTCTATTGGAAACAATGAAGCCAAGCAGTTTCCACGAGGGGACGCTGAAAACGCATTTTTCTGGATTCAGCTTGATGTCGTATGTCCGGAGGTTATCGAATGTAAGCCTCAAGTCTACTATTAGGGTTTCGACGTGTCTTGTTTTTATGACCACGTTATCCACATATGCCTCCACTATTTTGCCGATTTGCTTTTCCAGGCATGTTTGAATCATGCGTTGATAGGTTGCACCGACATTCTTGAGCCCGAAAGGCATAGTGTTGAAGCAGAAAGGGCCATATGGCGTTATGAAAGCTGTTGCACTTGGTCGAACTCTGCCATCTTTATTTGATGGTATCCACAGTATGCGTCGAGGAAACACAGCGAGTCGTGTCCTGCTGTGGCGTCGATGATTTGATCGATGCGAGGGAGGGGAAAGGGATCCTTGGGGCAAGCCTTGTTGAGGTCTTTGAAGTCGACGCATAGGCGCCAGGATTTGTCCTTCTTTGGTACCATCACCAGATTTGCTAGCCAATCCGGATGCTTGATATCTCTAATGAATCCGGCCTCGAGTATCTTGGCTAGCTCTTCCCCCATGGCTTGCCATTTGGGCTCTGAAAACCGCCTTAGAGTCCGCTTGACAGGTTTGTATCCTTTGAGTATATTGAGGCTGTGTTCGGCCAATCAGCGTGGGATGCCCGACATGTCCGATGGGTGCCAGGCGAAAATATCCCTATTCTCGCATAAGAAGTCTTGCAGTGCGGCATCCATTGCGGGGCTCAATTGTGTCCCGATGGAAGCTGTCTTCGTGGGGTCCATTGGATGGTCTTTGTCAGAGTAATGGGCCACGGGTAGGCTGACCCGGGACCCAGGATCTTTCAAGACATCAGGGCAGGCCACGCCCCTCCAGCCGAGTCCCAGCTGGCGACCTCCAGAGAGGCCGAGTCCCAGCTGGCGATCTTCCGAGAAGCCGAGTCTCAGCTGGCGATCTCCGGAGGAGCCGAATCCCAGATGACGACTTCATGGCAAGCTGACTCCAAGATGGCGACCTCCAGGAGCGCCGACTATGGGAGTCGGCCCATGACACTCCACGAAGCCCGATGCGGGGTACGGTCACGACGTGGCCGTCCCTCCCTGCCTACGAGGGACCGGCATGGCTACAGTGAGCCGTATCGCCGGGAGATCTCCGGCAAGGCGCGGCACTGTTGCCATGCCTGCCCTGACCTCAGCCACAGTGCGCGACGAACTGTGCCCACGACGCCGGCCCGTACGGCCCGAAGGGCGCGGGGCCGCCTGTCAGTGGGTGAACCAAAGGCGGCCAGAGCGCCCGAAGACGGCCCTGTGGGAGTCGGCCTCCCTGGAGTCGGCCGTCTCCCCCCCGGGCCCCACAAGCCATAAACCAGATTGGATGGGGAGTGGCGACAGTGATCGCCCGATAGACGGCGGTACTGTTGCCACGACCCGATGACCAAGCCTGCATCATCAGGAGCGCCGCACAGTGTCTGGCCTGTCCACGGGACCCACCAGTCGGCGGGCCCCAGAAGCTGGCGGGAAGGACGGCGACATGAGAGACAGACGGCTGGGACCCACGCCTAGTCGGGTTACCGTTGTACCCCCAGGGGGTAGGCCTATATAAACCCCCCGGGGCACCCATGCAAAGGGTTCGGACCTTGATAGAGATAGACACATAGCCCAGGGAGGAGAGAACTAGCCTCGCTCTCTCCTGCCTCCCGATACAGCTCAAGGAGCACCATTGTAGCCATCTTGCTATAGTGACCATGCGGAGACCCCGCAGAGCAGCAGTAGGGGTGTTATCTCCCCGGAGAGCCCTGAAGCTGGGTAAGATTCGCCGGCGTGCATGTCTACGCCTTATCCCGTTTCCAGGCACCGGCGACGTTCTACTCGCCCCCACCATGATAAGCCATCCTTTCGCATATGTCGCACCCAACCCCCGACATTTGGCGCCCACCGTGGGGCGAGGTGCACCGTCGTCCGGAGATCTGTTCTGGACGGGAACCCTCTTCCTCCCTGGCGAGCGCAGCCAGCCAGGCTCGCCAGATGGTGTCTGCATCGACACGCTGCGCGGCGCTGAGGCCGCCTGCGCCGCGAGCAGCCTCGCCGAACTTATCGGCGAGGTACGCCTCTCCGACGAACCCGCATCCGACGCGGGCACGAGTGGCCCCGAGAGCCTTCTCGCGGGTCTCCTCGACCAACTCCACGTCGCCGGCGAGTTTGCCGTAGATTTGGAGTCCGTAGGCTCCACCGACCCGATGCTGGTCGACTCCGACGCCGTGTCGCTTGACATCTTCCCCACCAACGTGGTGGTCTACGACGAGCCGCTTCCGTGCGAGGAGAGTGGCGGAAGCTCCGTCACGGAGGTGCTCGTCATCAGCCACGGCGAGCACTCCGGCGAAGAAGCCCAGGACCCGCTGCCAGCGGCCCTGCAAGACCTAACCCCGCCCATTCCAGAGGACGCGGACGCCGAGACGCTGGAGACGCGCCGCCTTCAGATCATCGAAGGTGCCAAGAAGCTGGCAAGCATGAGGCGCTTGTCAGAGGCATACCAGCGCGAGATGGATCACACCGTAGGCGGCTCGCCGGCTCCAACTGGGCCAAGCCGTCTAGGTGCGGTCCAGCAGTGCGGCGCAGCCATCGCCGACTTGCTCGGGGCAAAACGCCTCGTGTACGCCACCCCAGCGGAGAACATCCGCACCGCTCAAGCGGCGACTGACGAGCTGAAGAACTTCGAGGGCGAAGAGCGCCGTGTGATGACAGAGCGAGTCCAGCAGCTCCTTGACGCGGTTGCTGTGCAAAACACGGCCGGTGGCCACGCAGATGCGCTGCAGCAGCCGAACGACGACTTGCCTCCCCACCGAGATCAAGGCGCGACCTCCCGAACGCCAACTGGCGGAGTCCGCGGAAGGAAAGAGAAGGAGCCGGCTGTCAGTCACAGTCGGACTCATATCACCATCGAGCGCGACCAAGACGGCCCCCCAAGAGTAGTAGAGCGGCGGGACGACTACCTGCCTCCCCCGCCCAGAAGAGAGCGGCGAGTTTCCCCGCCGCCTGTTGAGCATCTGACTCTCGGAGGTCGCCTTGGCCGCCGAGAGGGAGTCGGAGAGAATGATGCCCGTCACCGGAACGACCAACTCCACCGATCCCTGGCACTGGAAGAGGAAGACGAGCTGGGTCCGCCTTGCTTCGGGCCCTGCATCAGAGACGAACCCTTCCCCAAAGGGTTCACGCTCCCCCGAGACACGCCCAAGTACACTGCCTCTGTAAAGCCGGAAGACTGGCTGATAGACTACTCCACAGCCGTCAACATAGCAAACGGCAACAAGCGAGTTGCCATGAAGTACGTTCCTCTCATGCTCCAGGGCACGGCCCGGACATGGCTGAACAGCCTGAAGCCCCGCAGCATCAATAGCTGGGTCGACTTCACCGAAGCCTGCAACTTCACAAGCACGTACAAGCGACCTCCCAAGCCGCGCCAGCTCTCCTTGTGCGTGCAAGGCCCTGAAGAATCAACACGCGACTACCTCACGCGCTGGGGCGAGCTTCGAAACTCCTGCGAGGGCGTGCACGAGGTGCAGGCTATCGAGTACTTCACTGCCGGGTGCCGAGAGGGCACCCTCCTCAAGCACAAACTCCTCTGCGGCGAGCCAGAAACCCTCAACGAACTGCTAGTCATAGCAGACAAGTACGCCACGGCCGACTCTTCCATGAAGACGGAGATTCAAGTCGACGCGACTGGCAAGGTGACTCCCCAGGCTCCTAGAACTCCGGCTGGAGACACGAGTCGGCGACAGCAACAGAACGACAACAAACACAAGGCCCAGCAGCCGACTTCCAACAGTCGGCAGGTCGCGGCAGTTGAAGATCAGCAGCCAGAAGGGCAGCCTCCGGCCAAGCGGCAGAGGGGCGGCAAATCCAATTGGTTGCCAGCCTTCTCCTATGAACAGACTTTGGATGGTCCTTGCAAGTTCCACAGCGGCGCGAAGCCGTCAAACCACACCACCAGAAAGTGCCACTGGCTTGCCAGGATCGCCAAGGGAGATGGCCTCACTCCTCCACCGCCTGTTGGGCCGCCGCCTCCGCCGCCGCCCCAGCAGCCGGCGGCCCGGCCAGTCGGCGCGGTGCAGGACGAGTTCCCAGAAGAGCATGGAGCCTACGTAGTGTTCACCAGCGTGGCAGATGATCGGCGCAGCAGGCGCCAACAGCAACAAGAAGTAAATGCAGTAGCAACAGATGCCCCAGAGTTCATGCATTGGTCTGAGAGGCCTATCAGTTGGAGTCGGGCGGATCACCCAGAGGTGATGCCGAGTCCAGGCTCTTATGCCCTGGTCCTAGGTGCGACCTTGGCCACTGATAGGCGGGCCGCCCATTTTTCGCGGGTCCTGATAGATGGAGGCAGCAGCATAAACATCCTGTACAAGGATACCATGGAGAAGCTAGGAATCAAGCGAAGACAGCTGCAGAGCAGCCGCACCGTGTTCCACAGAATTTTACCCGGCCTTTCCTGTTCACCGATTGGCAAGATCCTGATAGATGTCCTCTTCGGAGAGAAAGATCACTTCCGCCGAGAGCCGGTCTGGTTCGAGGTGGTGGACTTGGAGAGCCCGTACCACGCTCTGCTTGGCCGACCTGCCTTGGCCAAGTTCATGGCGGTTCCCCACTACGCTACCTCAAGATGAAGATGCCGAGTTCCAAGGGGATTCTGACCGTAGCCGGCAACTACAAGAAGTCGTCCGCCTGCGCGGCCGAGAGGAGTCGGCTGGCCGAGTCCCTGGTGATCGCGGTCGAGAAGCGGCTCCTTGACCAGGTTGTGGCGATGGCCGGAAAGCAGCCAGAGATGTCGCCCGACCCCAAGGAATCGGAGGCAGAAGGATCATTCAAGCCGGCCAAAGAGACCAAGAAGATACCCTTGGACCCAGAGCACCCAGAAAGGTATGCTGTCATGGGCACAGGCCTTGACAGCAAATAGGAAGGCGAGCTCGTCGATTTCCTCCATGAGAATCGGGACATCTTTGCATGGTCCCCCAAAGACATGCCGGGTGTACCGACGGAATTCGCCGAGCACAAGCTACACGTCAGGCAAGATATGAAGCCCGTCAGGCAGCCCTTGCGCCGCCTGTCAGAAGAGAAAGGAAGAGATAGCCCGGCTCTTGGCAGCCGGTTTCCTCATGGAAGTGTTTTTTCAAGAGTGGCTGGCAAACCCGGTTTTGGTACTGAAGAAGAACAAGCAGTGGCGGATGTGCATCGACTACACAAGCCTAAACAAAGCCTGCCCAAAGGACCCGTTTGCTCTGCCAAGAATTGATTAGGTGATAGACTCCACAGCCGGATGCGAGCTGCTGAGTTTCCTAGATGCATACTCAGGATATCACCAGATCAAGCTGAACCCAGCGGACAGACTGAAGACCGCATTCATCACACCATTTGGAGCCTTCTGCTACCTGACAATGACGTTCGGCTTGAGGAATGCCGGCGCCACCTTTCAGCGTTGCATGCAGAAGTGCCTCCTCAAGCAACTCGGCAGGAACGCCCACGTCTACGTGGATGATGTGGTGGTGAAGACGGAGAAGCGTGGGATGCTACTGGAAGACCTCAAGGAGATCTTTGCAAATCTGCGCCGATTCTAGATCAAGCTCAACCCTGAGAAGTGCATTTTCGGAGTACCAGCCGGCCAGCTCCTTGGCTTCCTGGTCTCCGAATGTGTCATAGAGTGCAACCCCGTAAAGATCAAGGCCATCGAGAGAATGGAGGTACCCAGCCGACTGTTGGATGTGCAGAAGTTCACCGGCTGCCTGGCGTGCATCAGCCGATTTATCAGTCGGCTGGGTGAGAAAGCTCTGCCCTTGTATCAACTGATGAAGAAGACCACCTTTTTTGAGTGGAACCACAAGGCGGATGAGGCATTTCTCCAGCTGAAGAAGATGTTGACTACTCCCCCTGTGTTGGCGGCTCCGACTCCCAAAGAGCCCATGCTCTTGTACATCGCCGCCACCAGCCGGGTAGTCAGCACAGTCATTGTAGTCGAGCGCAAGGAGGAAGGCAAGGCGCTCCCTGTCCAGAGACCGGTATATTACCTGAGCGAGGTACTGTCGACCTCCAAGCAGAACTACCCTCACTACCAGAAGATGTGCTACGGCGTGCATTTTGCCGCCAAGAAGCTGAAACCCTACTTTCAAGAGCATCGAATCACTGTGGTTTGCACCGCTCCACTCGCCGAGATCATTGGAAGCCGAGACGCCTCCGGCCGAGTGGCCAAATGGGCTATAGATCTAGGTCCTTACACCATCTACTACCAGCCCCGCACCGCCATCAAGTCGCAGGCGCTGGCCGACTTCCTCGTCGACTGGGCCGAGACCTAGTACCTGCCGCCAGCGCCTGACTCCACCCATTGGCGGATGCATTTCAATGGCTCCAAGATGCGCACCGGCCTGGGAGCCGGCGTTGTCCTCACCTCCCCTAAGGGCGACAAGCTCAAGTATGTGCTGCAGATCCACTTCGCCTCCTCCAACAACGTTGCCGAATATGAAGCGCTCATTCATGGGCTCCGGCTTGCCAAAGAACTCGGCATTCGCCGGATCCTGTGTTATGGCGACTCCGACTTGGTGGTTCAGCAATCATCCGGCGACTGGGACGCCAAAGACGCAAACATGGCGAGCTACCGCTTCCTAGTGCAGCAACTCAGCGGATACTTCGAGGGGTGCGAATTCCTTCACGTACCAAGAAATGACAATGATCAAGCAGATGCCTTGGCACGAGTCGGCTCCACTCGCCAAGCGATACCTTCCGGCGTCGCCCTTCAGCGCCTCCTCAAGCCGTCTATCAAGCCTTCACCGGAGTCAGACTCCATCTTTGTGCCGACTCCTCCAGAAGTAGTCGGATCCGACTCCAAAGCCCCAACAGACAACCTCAAGAAAACCACAGTTGAAACCGGCCCGGGGACTTCAGAGCCCGGCCCGGGGACTGTGCCTACCGACCCGGGGACTTCAGAGCCCGGCCCGGGGACTTCAGAACCCGACCCAGGAGCTGCGCCAGTCGGCCCAGAGACTCCGTCAATCCAGCAAACGGCTGCAGACTCCAGCCCGCCGCCTCCCAGCCCAGCCACCCTTGTCCAAGTCGCTGTTGTAGTGGTTGAAGAGATAGCAGCACCTTCATGGGCGCAGCCCATCCTCAAATTTCTAGTGAACAGAGAGTTGCCGACAGATGAGATCCTGGCTCGGCAAGTGCAGCGCCGAGCGGCAGCATACACCATAGTCAACAGAGAGCTAATCAGACGCAGTGTCACTGGTGTCTACCAGCGCTGCGTAGAATCAGAAGAAGGCCAAGCAATTCTCAGAGACATCCATCAGGGCGAGTGCGGCCACCATGCGGCTTCAAGGGCACTCGTCGCCAAAGCCTTTCGGCACGACTTCTTTTGGCCGACTACCCTGGAAGAAGCTAAAGGGCTAGTCCAAAAATGCAAGGGGTGCCAGATGTTCCGCTCCAAGCCACTTCAGCCGGCTTCCGCGCTGAAGACAATCCCCATCGCCTGGCCCTTCGCAGTTTGGGGCCTGGACATGGTAGGACCGTTCAAGACGGCCCGAGGCGGCCTAACTCATCTGCTTGTCGCGGTGGACAAGTTCACCAAGTGGGTGGAAGCAAAGCCCATGAAGAAGTTGAACGGGCCGACTGCAGTAACCTTCATCGCCGACATAACGGTGCGGTAAGGCATACCGCACAGCATCATCACTGACAACGGCACAAACTTTTCCAAGGGCGCCTTGGCTCGTTTCTGCGCGACGCAGGGCATCCGACTGGACTTAGCATCCGTCGCCCATCCACAGTCAAACGGCCAGGTGGAACGAGCCAATGGCCTCATCCTGTCCGGCATCAAGCCTCGACTGGTCGAACCACTCGAGCACTCGGCCGGCTGTTGGGTCGAGGAGCTGCCAGCCGTCCTCTGGAGTCTGCGCATGACTCCAAACAAGTCAACCGGCTTCACGCCTTTCTTCCTCGTCTACGGTGCCGAAGCCGTCATCCCGACGGATATAGAGTTCGACTCTCCATGAGTCACCATGTACATCGAAGAGGAAGCTGAAGAAGCACGCCAAGACGGCGTCGACCTGCTGGAAGAGGGCCGACTGTTGGCACTCAGTCGGTCCAGCATCTACCAGCAGAGTCTGCGCCGATATTACAACCGCAAGGTCAAGCCGAGATCATTCCAAGAGGGCGACCTTGTGCTCCGGCTGATTCAGAGAACAGCCGGCCAGCACAAGTTGTCGGCACCTTGGGAGGGTCCCTTCATCATCAGCAAGGTGCTAGGGAATGACGCCTACTATCTGATTGACGCTCAGAAGCCTCAAGCGCGCAAGAGGGACGACTCCGACAAAGAAACAGAGCGCCCGTGGAACGCAAATCTTCTTCGAAGATTTTACAGTTGATGCAGTATGTATCGCACTACCCCCTTTGTATTAAAGTACTAAGACCTTAGGCCCCCCGAGACGAGCTCAGGGACTGCCTTTTTGTTATCTGTATGATAAGAGTCACGCTTCCGAACATGCTACTTCTTTTTTATCATACTGTCTGGCACCGGGTCCGACTAGTCGGCCCGGGGACTTGCCTTCTTACACTATGAAACGCCTCCTACGGTCAGACAAGTAATGTGTTGCGCTCAAGCCGTCTCCTGTCGAAAGCCGCAGCTCGCAGAGCGACTGCCGGTAGGCAGAGAACAAGCAAGAACGAGCGCGCACATGAAAAAATGGCTAAGGACCTAAAAGCTTATGCATAGCTCAAGCCGGCTACCAGCCTCCCCCCACAGAGCCGACTCATGAGAAGTCGGCTCGGCGTCTAAGCTTTTATCAAAGACAGCCGACTCTCGGATAGTCGGCCTGTCGCTTTCTAGCCGACTTGCTAAAAGAAACTCTAAACGGCTAAGTACTTGCCTTCCTAAAGTAGCCAAGCACTTGACCTAGCGACAGTCCGCAGAGCGGCTGTCCAGCCAGCAAGGCGGCAACTAAAGGAAGACGACAAAGGAAAAAGTCTAAGGAGCAATAAGCAAGGAAAGGCGGAAATCAGATAAATATTTACATAGGCCCTCGGTCGAATATTCGAATAGAAATTCAGGATACACCCCGCGGGTGGAATTGTTCGGACTTAGCAAGTCTTTCAAAATATCACTGAAAACAGATAAACAGAAGCGGAAAAAGCAGTCTAGGAGGCGGCCTCCGGCCGGAGGGTCGAAGGTGACGGCGGCGTCGGGTGCCGGGGCAGTCGGCTGGGCGGTCTCAGCTTGGTCGCCTCCAGCAGCAGTCGCCTTGTCTCCACGCGGCTCGTTGCTGGAGGCGCGGTCGGGCTGAGGCTGGCCGCCTGCTTCGTCTTCTGGCTCCTCCTCCTCGCCTCCGTCCTCCGCCTCGTCCTCCTCCTCGGCGCTGGAGTCGATCACCTCCGCCGAGTCTTCGTCATACTCCGTGTTCATCCCGAACTAGTCCGGCGACACTTCCTCGCTGCCTTCAGTCCGCTCGGGCACGAAGACGCTGGTATCCTTGTACTCGGTGATGGCTGCCGCGCGCTCAACAAGGGCGCCTTCTACGGCCTCCAGCTCGGCCTGGGCTTCTGACCGCAACGCAGCCAGATGGTCCAAGTCCAGCCCTGGATACCACGCCTTGACGAACTCCAAGGCCCGGCGTGCTCCGGCCCGGGCCGAGGAGCCCTTCCAAGCCTCAAGACGGCCGGCGGCGACTTCCAGCCAGTCGGCGGTCCGACTGGCGGTGCGCAGAGCCGGCATGTCCGGCCACAGGGCGGCAACCGCCTGGGCGCCGGCACGCTGAAGCCGGCGCAGCAGCCGGTGAGCCGGACGAAGACGGGCCCCAATGCTCAGGAGCTGCTCGTCGATGGTTCGGGGGGCATTGGCGGCGATCGCCTCACCCTTCGCCCTTCGTGCCTCCCGAGCAGCCTCGATGGCCAGGGGGACCGCCTGCGAATGACCAGGAAAGAAGTCTGCCAAGACAGAAAAGAAGGAAAGTCGAAAAATCAGAAGACGGCCTGACACATTGTCGGAAGCTCAAAGAAACGAAAGAGACTTACCATCAACAATGTCCTCGAGCTCGTGATAGCCAGAGGTCAGGATCGCCTCCCTATCAGTCCAGGAGGAGCGCTCGATCTCGAACTCAGCCATGAGGGCGGCCTCCCGCGACTTGGCCTCGTCCTGCGCTTTCTACATAAGCTCCTTCTGCTCGGCCAGCTGCGTTGCTAGCAGATCACGCTCTTTGGTGAGCCTGTCGCACTCCTCTTCCTTGGCACGCCGAGCAGTGTTGGCCTCGCCCAGCTGCTCCTGGAGGGCGGCGTTGGCGCCTGAAGAACGAAGAAAGAGATAAGAAAGTCATCAGTAAATTAGATCGCCGGGGAGATCCGGCCCGACTGCTCAGCAGTCGGCCCGAATCTCGGGGACTACAGCCCGCAGGTGCGCCAGCGCGCCCCCGTGAAGAAGGAAGAAAAGAGCTCACCCCGGCTTTCCACCAAGTCGGCGGTCCGCTTGTTCAGCTCCTGGACATTGCGGTTGAAGGCAGTGGCGCGGAGGTTATGATACTCCTACAAAAAGCCGACAAAGGAAAAAGTTAGTATTCGGAACTCGCCAGAGGGAGTTCCGAACCGCCTGCTCAGCAGCCGGCCTGGAACTCGGGGACTACACCCAGTGGGTGCGCCCCCATAGAGAAAAACAGGAATCAAAAAAGAAGAAAGAAACATACTCGGACGAATGTCCGCACGGCCAGATGCGCTCCGGTGCAGAGTTGGAGGGTGTCGCTTTCTGCGCGCAGCTTCGCCTGGACGTCCAGGAGGGCTTGGTTCAGCAGGCCGGTGCCGCCTCCGCGCAACCACCCGGTGGGCGCGGCACTAGAGGCCTCGACGTCTAGACTCGCCGAGCTGGCTGCGCCAGTCTCCCGAGCTCGCGGCGCCGAGCTCGTCCTCTCAAGCCAGCAGCGCACCGGCGCGGCGACTTGAAGAAGCAGCCACGCCTCGGCCTCATCCGAGATTGGCGGATCCAACGGGCCCACCGGCTGTTTGCCGTGCGGCCTTCCAGACGGTGGCGGAGGCGGCGCGAGGGCGTCCGAGCCTGAAGCCTCGCTGCCCTCCTCCGCGAGGGGGTTCTCGGTGCCGACCTCTCCAGTCTGCCCCGTGAACTCCGGAGCCGGCGGCGCCGACGACAATGGAGGGAAGAGCATCGCCAATCGGCGACGCGCGACCTGCTCAGCACGCCGCCTCGTCGCGGTGGCTGCTTCGGCCTCCTCCAGCTTCTTCTGGGTGTTGGCGGTCGCCTTCTCGGCCTGCGCCTTCTCCAGGCGGTCGGCCTCCTCCTCGTCGCGCTTCTCCCGCGCGTTTCGCTCCGTCGCCTCCCGAAGGTCGGCGGCGGGATCGACCCGCCGGGTGTTGGCGGACGTCTCTACTGACCCCATGACAGAGGGGATGGCGACCTCATGTTGCTTTATTTATGTTTTTGCAGCGGAGACTTCGGTTTTACTAGTTTCCGTGGACTTCGACAAGTAGCTTGTACCTTAGCTACGATCTTGATAGGATGCTGTAGATAGTCAGGCTCTTCAGCATTTCTCATTTATGGATGTCTATACTCAGACATGTAATACTTCCACTTGTTGCGTGTTTGCTCTGGATGTTGGGTCATGTGACCCCTGCTTGTAATAATGCTATGATGGCTCTTCTGAGCCTTTATCTATATGAGTTGTTGAGTTATGCTGTGATGCCATGTTGTACAACACATACTTGCATGTTATGTGTACGTGTAATGTGTATTGCTATGTGTGGGATCTGACCATCTAGTTGTTTGTCCTTAGTAGCCTCTCTTACCGGGAAATGTCTCCTAGTGCTTCCACTGAGCCCTGGTAGCTTGCTACTGCTCCGGAACACTTAGGCTGGCCGGCATGTGTCCTTGTTCGTTCCTGTGTCTGTCCCTTCGAGGAAATGTCACGCGGTGTCTATCGGAGTCCTGTTAGCCTGCTACAGCCCGGTTTACAGGAGTCCTGCTAGCTCAGTTGCTACAGCCCGGATTCACTCGCTGATGACCGACACGTTCGTTGCTAGGTCCTGTATGCCTGTCCCTATAAGTTAGTGCTACTTTGGGTTCACGACTAGCCATGTCAGCCCGGGTTCTTTGTCATATGGATGCTAGCGACACTATCATATACGTGTGCCAAAAGGCGCAAACGGTCCCGGGCATGGTAAGGCGACACTCGTGGGAATACCGTGCGTGAGGCCGCAAAGTGATATGAGGTGGTACATGCTAGATCGGTGTGGCATAGAATCAGGGTCCTGACAGCTTTGGTATCAGAGCCTGGCTTCCTGTAGGATTACCAAGACAAACTGGTCGAAGGTGAGTCTAGAAATTCTCTAGCTATGTAAGGGAATTGATTGTGGGAAGGAACATAAGGCTCTTTTTACTCACCTCATGGCCTTCTGTTCTGAGTCATCCTACCTTTCCTACGGGGTTAAGGAACTAGGCTTTCTTTTCTGTCTATCAGGATCACGTGTTACTACTCCGTAGTCCCATAGGATTGGTTGATCAGAGTCATACCCCAGTTTTCGAGTACTTCCGGTGTAGACTGTGTAGTACCATCCCAGAACCTTGAGTGGTGATGTTGAGTTGTTATACTACTCCATTTTAGCAGGATGTCTCATTTCGAGCATTTTACTGTCGTTATGCTGCCGGAATTTCCCTAGGAGTCTGAGAGTTACTAATTTCCTTGTCCTACTTTCTATAGTCTATAGTTGATGTTGATTCCGTCCTTGGTTTTGTTTCTTAGGATGTCATCAGCTAAGCGAAGTTCTATTGCTCGTAGCCAGAACCACGGAGATGGTAGGGATGAGGATCCTCCCAACCAGCCTTCATCGACAGAGTTCATGTTAGAGATGGAGAGGAACAAGCGTGAGTCTAACCGCTTGTTGGCACGTATCAAGGAGAACACCGCA
This sequence comes from Triticum dicoccoides, assembly GCF_002162155.2. Classification (NCBI taxonomy): domain Eukaryota; kingdom Viridiplantae; phylum Streptophyta; class Magnoliopsida; order Poales; family Poaceae; genus Triticum; species Triticum dicoccoides. Next base: position 548,624,964 of record NC_041391.1, read on the forward strand.
CATCAGTTCAAAGGGTCTGCAACCATTCATGACTTCATTCGCTTGCACCCACCTACCTTTCATCATTCCATCGAGCCACTCGATGCAGATGACTGGCTCCGTAGCATCACTCATAAGCTGCATTCCATGAACGTAGCTGAAGATGACAAGGTCACCTATGCCACATACCACCTGGAAGGTCCTGCTAGTCTTTGGTGGCATAACTATGAGGCTATGCTTCCAGCTGGTCAGATTCCTACCTGGAGGAATTTCACTGAGGCTTTTCGCGAGCATCACATACCTTAGGCCCTCATCAATCACAAGAGAGAAGAGTTCTGTAGTTTCACCCAGAGTAAGATGGCTGTTGATGCTTACAGTAGAGAGTTTGAGAACCTTGCCCGCTATGCTTCAGAAGAGGTGTCCACGGACGCCAAGAAGCAGGCTAGGTTCCGAAAGGGTCTCAACCCCAAGTTGCGTCGTGATCTCCACCTGCATCATTGTGATACATTCCAAGCTCTTGTGAACAAGGCTATTCGTGCAGAGACAACTCAGCTCACTTACGAGGAGTCTCATAAGCACACCCGTTATATGGGATCTTCCTCCGGTTCTAGTTCTCAGAAGCGCCGGATTTGGGTTCCAAACTCCGCTCTTCCTTCTGGATATACACCGAGGCCATCCTATGTGATGCCTTCCCTAGCTCAGTCGTATGTTCCACCCAGGACTACTGGTAGACCGCTTGTCAGTGCGGGTCCACGTCCAACTTCAGGGACTTGCTTCACATGCGGGAAGCCAGGACACTATGCACGTGACTGCTCTCAGACTAGTTATGCTCTACCCCAGCCCGAGAAGCCTATTGGCCATGGTAAGCCACCATGCAAGATGATCAGTGTCAAGTCAGCTCCCACTGAACGTGGACTTGTGCATCACGTCTCAGCTAAAGACTCTCATGATGATCCGGATGTCATCCTTGGTACGCTCCTTATCAATTGCCATCCAGCATCGGTTTTGTTCGATACTGGAGCATCTCATTCCTTCATTTCTGAAAGCTATGCTAACTTGCACAACATGTCATTTTGTGATATGCCCTCTCCACTAGTCATTCAAACTCCTGGATCCAAATGGCAAACCTCTAGTGTAAGCCATGGTAACGAGATCCTTGTAGACAGACTTGTTTTCCTCGCATCACTTATAGCCCTCAAGTCTACAGATATTAACATCATCTTGGGTATGGACTGGATGAAAGCTCATTATGCCAAGATTGATTGTTACACCAGGTCCGTTTAGCTTACACACCCATCTGGCAAGATAGTCACTGTCTCCACTAGAGTTGCAAGGCGTCAACTCTATTCTCTTAATGCCAGCCCTCTTCCCGACCTTGAAGATATCTCGGTAGTCCGTGACTTTCCGGATGTCTTTCCAGAGGAACTGCCAGGTCTTCCTCCTGACAGAGATGTAGAGTTCGTCATAGATCTTATCCTAGGAACCGCTCCAATCTCTAGGAGACCTTACAAGATGGCACCCTTAGATCTAGCCGAGCTTAAGAAACAACTTGATGAGTCCTTGCAAAAGGGTTTCATCCGCCCTAGTTCTTCTCCTTGGGCTTGCCCCGTCCTCTTCGTCAGGAAGAAGGATGGTACGGACCGGATGGTTGTAGATTATCATCCCGTTAACTTGGTCACGATAAAGAACAAGTATCCGCTCCCCAGGATCAATGACCTGTATGATCAGCTCGCTGGATCCTCAGTCTTTTCCAAGATGGATTTGAGGTTAGGCTACCACCAAATCAAGATCAAAAACGGGAAAATCCCCAAGACAGCCTTTGTCACTCGTTATGGCCAGTACAAGTACACTGTCATGTCCTTCGGTCTAACCAACACTCCAGCAACATTCTCTCACTTCATGAACTCGATCTTCATGGAGTACTTAGATAAATTCATCGTGGTTTACCTTGATGATATTCTTATTTACTCGAAGAACGAGGAAGAGCATGCCGAACATCTTAGACTTGTGCTAGAAAAACTCAGAGAGCATCGCCTTTATGCCAAGTTCTCCAAGTGTGAATTTTGGTTGCCAGAAGTGACCTACCTAGGCCACGTAATCTCTGGGAAGGGCATTGCTGTCAATCCCGAGAGAGTTAAGGCCATTCTTGATTGGACTCCACCTGAAACTGTTAAACAAGTTAGGAGTTTCCTTGGTCTAGCCAGCTATTGTCGCCGCTTTGTTGAAAACTTCTCCAAAGTAGCTAAACCCCTCACGAAACTTCTCAAGAAAGATAAAAAGTTTGAGTGGTCCCCACAGTGTGAGTACAGTTTTTGGGAACTGAAAAGACGCCTGACCTTTGCTCCCATACTTGTGCCACCGGATTTCACTAAGGACTTTGTCATCTACTGCGACACCTCACGACAGGGACTAGGTTGCATTCTTATGCAGGATCGTCATGTGATTGCCTATGCATCTCGACAGTTGCATCCACATGAGGAGAATTATCCTACACATGATCTAGAGCTTGCAGCCGTAGTCTATGCACTCAAGACCTGGTGACATTACCTTCTTGGTAAACGTTACGAGATTTACACCGATCACCAGAGTCTCAAGTATATCTTCACCCAACCAGATTTGAACCTTAGGCAAAGACGTTGGTTGGAGTTGATCTCAGATTATGACTTAGGGATTACCTACACTCCAGGCAAAGCCAATGTTATGGCTGATGCGTTAAGTCGTAAATCCTATTGCAACAATCTCATGTTGCGGCAGGGCCAACCACTTCTCCATGAGGAATTCTGTAAGCTTAACCTTCACATTGCTCCTCACGGATTCCTTTCTACCTTGGTGGCGAAACCTGCTCTTGTGGATCATATCATAGAAGCCCAGAAGCATGATACGGGGATTACTCAGATCAAGAGAAACATTGCCAAGGGTATTCCTGGTAGTTTCTCTATAGATGATCGAGGTGTCGTTTTCTTTGGGAACCGCCTGGTGGTCCCCAAGAAGCAACATCTTCGACAACTGATCCTTAAGGAGGCACATGAATGTCCTCTCACGATTCATCCCGGTAGCACTAAGATGTATCAGGACCTACGTCAGAGGTTCTGGTGGACTAGGATGAAGAGAGAAATTGCTCAGTTTATTGCTAACTGTGACGTTTGTCGTCGTGTTAAGGTAGAGCATCAGAGACCTGCTGGCACTCTTCAGCCTTTAGCTATTCCTGAATGGAAATGGGATAAAGTTGGTATGGACTTCATCACCGGCTTTCCCAGGACCAAGAGAGGGAATAATTCTATCTTCGTAGTCATTGATCGTCTCTCCAAAGTGGCGCACTTCCTACCTGTTCAAGAGAGTATCACTGCTAGTCAGCTCGCTGACTTATATATTTCTTGAATAGTGTCACTTCATGGTGTTCCACTAGAGATCAATTCAGATCGTGGCAGTCTTTTCACTTCTCATTTCTGGGAGAGTTTCCAAACTGCCATGGGAACCCATCTTTCCTTCAGTACCGCTTTCCACCCTCAGTCAAGTGGTCAGGTGGAAAGGGTCAACCAAATTCTCGAAGACATGCTTAGAGCTTGTGTTATCTCATTCGGTATGGATTGGGAGAAATGTCTTCCTTTTGCCGAGTTTGCTTATAACAATAGCTACCAATCCAGTCTCAAGAAAGCTCCTTTTGAGATTCTCTATGGACGAAGATGTCAAACACCTTTGAACTGGTCAGAAACCGGTGAAAGAAAATTCTTTGGACCGGACATGATCCAGGAGGCAGAAGAGCAAGTTCGCATCATTCGTGAGAATTTGAAAACAGCCCAGTCTCGTCAAAAGAGCCAGTATGATCGTCATCATAAGGATATGACTTATGAAGTTGGCGACAAAGGTTACCTTCGGGTTACTCCATTGAAGGGTACCCATCGTTTCGGTGTCAAGGGCAAGTTGGCTCCTCGTTACATTGGTCCCTTTCATATTCTCCCTAAACGAGGAGAGGTTGCCTACCAGTTGGAACTACCCCCACATCTTTCCAGAGTGCATGATGTCTTCCACGTCTCTCAACTCAGGCGTTGCTTCTCGGATCCTATCCGCGGAGTGGACCACGAAATGCTTGATCTCCAAGATAACCTCACATATCGAGAGTACCCTGTTTGCATTCTTGATCAAGCAGAGCGTGTCACTTGACGTCATAACCTCAAGTTTCTCAAGGTTCAGTGGTCTCATCATTCCGAGAGAGAAGCTACTTGGGAGCGAGAAGATTGTCTTCGACTGGAGTACCCCACTTTCTTTTCGTCGACCCCAGAATCTCGGGACGAGATTCTTTCAAGTGGGGGTGAGTTGTTACATCCCTAGTTTTGGTATGCTCAAGGCTAGCTAGTCATGTGTGCATCATGTTTAAATTCCATTTAAATTTGAAATGAGGATTGTGAAACCCTCAGAAATCATCTCTGGAAATGACCCAGATAAAAATTTCTCCAAAAGGGTCCAAGAAAATGTTCATGTTGCTCTATGAAAATATTGGACATAGATAAAAATCAAACCAATATTTTTAGGAGCTCATAAGTATTTATTTTGGGCATTTGGAATTAATACATAATTATTTGCACTGGATATATATATGTTATATATATATAATATTTGTCCAAAAATTGTGCCATTTGTTGAGGAGCTCTGGAATAACAACACTAGCCCCTACAAAAATTGGCATAAGAAAATAAAATGATTTAGTACTATTAATAAATAAAAACAAATGTCAGAAAATAGAAAACAGAAACAAAATAGGAAAAAAGGAAGAAAACCCACCTGCACTTACCTCCCTGTGCGGCCCAGCACTGTAGCCGGCCCAGCCCACCTGCCCCCTCCCCTGTCGTCTTCCTCCTTGCTAGGAGGATGGGCGCGTGGCCGATGCACGCCCGTCCACCTCCTGCTTGCTGCTTCGCCTGGCTTCTTTGGGTGGCGCCACGCACCTCTCTGGCTCTCTCCCTCACCCCTCGTCCTTCTCCTCTCCCCTGGTGCTCCCTCTCTCGCACACGCGAGCGCCATCATCGCCGCCGCACACCATTGTCGTAGCCACCACCTCCCCCTCGCCTCTCTGACAAGCTCAGAAGCTTCGCTGCCTCTCCCTCATCCTCTCCGTCGAGCCACACACCTCCGAACGGCCTGCATCGCCGCCACCAACGTCGTCTTCGCCTCCGGCCGCCCGGGATCACCACGACATTCCGGCCACACCAGTGCTTCTCTGAGCTCGCACACGACGCCATCGAGACTGCCTTGGGCTCTCCTCCGCTTCCCCTCCTTCCCCGTTGTTGGTGTCAAAACCGGCGGATCTCGGGTAGGGGGTCCCGAACTGTGCGTCTAGGTGGATGGTAACAGGAGACAAGGGACACGATGTTTTACCCAGGTTCGGGCCCTCTTGATGGAGGTAAAACCCTACGTCCTGCTTGATTAATATTGATGATATGGGTAGTACAAGAGTGGATCTACCACGAGATCAAGGAGGCTAAACCCTAAAGCTAGCCTATGGTATGATTGTTGTAATGTATGTTGTGTCCTACGGACTAAAGCCCTCCGGTTTATATATACATCGTAGAAGGCTAGGGCTACACAGAGTCGGTTACAATGGTAGGAGATCTACATATCCGTATCGCCAAGCTTGCCTTCCACGCCAAGGAAAGTCCCATCCGGACACGGGATGCAGTCTTCAATCTTGTATCTTCGTAGTCTTGGAGTCCGGCGGACGATGATAGTCCGGCTGTCCAGACACCCCCTAGTCCAGGACTCCCTCAGTAGCTCCCGAACCAGGCTTCAATGACGATAAGTCCAGCGCGTATATAGTCTTCGGCGTTGCAAGGCGGGTTCTCCCTTCAAGTTCCATGTACCTGCCGAACAGTGTCCGGCTTCCTCATAAATGCTATGCTTCTTGGCTTCTACGCCCCATAATGGCCTTCTTGCACGCGTCGCACGAATGCGAAAAGCCCGGGTGTCTTTTATGTTTCACCCCCTAGTCGTGCAAGTCATCCTCCTACAAAAGAGGCAAAAATCCAGAACCAAATCACACCATCTTCCTTCCGCGAATTCTCATCGGAGCGCCTTTGACCCAAAAATCCATTCCATCATGGACCGTCGATGCGGCTCTTCTTCTCGCGCTCCCAGCCCACCGCCAGGAGATTGGAGGAGGTTCTCTGTTCCACACAACGAGCTAGTGAAGCTCCAAGCAGGGGGATATCTTCCTCCGGCCTTCATGGTCCCGGTTCGAGCCGGGCTGGCCACCTACCAAGGTGGGAAGCAAGCGGAGGCTACCCCAAGTCCCAACAAAGGGGAGCGTGTATGCTTCGTCCCTTATCTGATAAGGGGACTCGGATTTCCAATACATCCATTTCTCCGCGGGCTCCTGGAGTTCTACGGACTCCAGCTCCATCATCTTACACCCGCCTCTGTCCTGCATATCGCGGATTACGTAGCTCTTTGCGAGCTATTCCTGGGCATCGAGCCCCATTTTGCACTGTGGTAGAGGCTGTTCTGCCTCGTACCCCATTCTCATGAGGGATCTATATATCAAGTGGGCGGCGCTGAAGTATGGCGCATTGCCGGGACCGGATATCCATCCGGTTCCCCAAAGAAGGCGTCCGAAGACTGGCCTTCGGGATGGTTTTACATAGAAGACGCTCCGCTGCCGGACCCAATCCGGGTCGGCCTCCCGGAGTTTAGTACTGCTCCTCTGAAGAAACCCCTTAGCTGGCACCCGCGGAGCCCCCAATTGGAGGAAGACAAGAGCGTCCATTACCTAATGGGCCGAATAAAATTACTAGCCCATTCCGGGTTGACCATGATTGGAGTCATGGCAACATGCATCATGCGGGGGGTACAACCATTGCAATACAGGGGTGAGGGAGTCCTGGACTAGGGGGTGTCCGGACTGCCGGACTATCATCGTCCGCCGGACTCCAAGACTACGAAGATACAAGATTGAAGACTGCATCCCGTGTCCGGATGGGACTTTCCTTGGCATGGAAGGCAAGCTTGGTGATACGGATATGTAGATATCCTACCATTGTAACCGACTCTGTGTAACCCTAGCCTTCTCCGGTGTCTATATAAACCGGAGGGCTTTAGTCCGTAGGACACAACATACATTACAACAATCATACCATAGGCTAGCTTTAGGGTTTAGCCTCCTTGATCTCGTGGTAGATCCACTCTTGTACTACCCATATCATCAATATTAATCAAGCAGGACGTAGGGTTTTACCTCCATCTAGAGGGCCCGAACCTGGGTAAAACATCGTGTCCCTTGTCTCCTGTTACCATCCTCCTAGACGCATAGTTCGGGACCCCCTACCCGAGATCCGCCGGTTTTGCCACCGACATTGGTGCTTTCATTGAGAGTTGCTCTGTGTCGTCACTGATAGGAAGGATGCCTCCACCCGTCTTCAAGGACGGTGTTTTCGCCAAAGTGGCCTTGGCCGCCGGCCAAACTATCCGGCTAGGTGGTTTTCTTATGACCGCCTGTCCGGCCACGGCTTCGACGATGACTTCTCGAGTCGTCAAAAGCAATCTCCACGTCAGCTCGGAATTCGCCGAGCGGCTGGATCCGATAGAGCTCGTCTGTCAATGAACTCTTGGATCGCATCGCCGCCCTGGGAGTCGCTACGGACTACAATCAGATTGGGCTTAAAACCGATCTGAGAGAGATTAACTCTCCCTAGGTCACCCACCACGTCGCAGTGGTAGAGGGACAATGCGGCGACTTTTCTCCTGTATTAAAAACTAGACATGTTCGGGCTCCCGAACCCTCCACGCCGGATTCCCGTGGAGGAACGGAATTCGATCGAGCACTGAACTTAAAGTCAGGCATCAGGCCAGACTCGTTGGACAACGTCCAGCAATCCAAGCTTCCAAAATTGGAAACTTCACGGCCTTTAAGCCCCGAGATGGGTAGGGATCCGGAATTTATTCCACCCACCCGCCCAGACATATGCGATCTATCCTTAATACGGCAAGAGCCCGCTGAAACATTACATCACTACTGGGCCCGATTCCTCCTGGTCATGGACATGATAAAGGACTGCCGAGAGGAAAACGCAATTTCAATATTTTGCAATAATTGCACGGACAAGGGAATATTGAACGCCATCGGCCATCGTAAAATCACATGCTTCACCGATCTGGCGTCCATAGTACGAAAATACTGTGCGACGAAGAGTTTCCGGAAAACCGAAAATCAGTTTTGGGACAATCCGGCTCCGAATACAACCCTAGTCCACAACAAAAGGGTGCATCATACTCAGGCCCCAGATACAAAAACCAAAAAGCAAAAACCCCATAAAGGGCACGGAGCTGTACTGGAGGGATGGCTCAGCAGACCCTGTAAGCTTCATAGTACAGAGGGCGCCGTCCCAACACATAGCCTTCGAGCATGTTGGATATTACGGCAGGTGGCCAAAAGTGGCGAGGAGCTTCTAGCCCCGGAAAACCACTCCAACAATACCGGTACGGTATCAATAGTCTTCGAGACCTTCGCATCAAATAATATGCGAAAACGAACAATCCGCGGCCTCGCCGAAGTCTACCAAGTAGCAACAGCAAATCCATGGAGCAACACAGCCATCACCTTCAGCGCCAGCGACGAACCTAAATTCCGAACAGCCCGAGCACCAGCCGCACTGGTGCTTAGTCCCATAATGGACGGCTTTTGACTTACAAAGGTCCTCATGGATGGCGGCAACGGACTAAACCTCATCTACAAGGAAACTCTTCAAAAAATGGAAATAGACTGGAGCCGTATTGAGCGAAGCAGCAGAACCTTCAGAGGAATAATCCCTAGCCGGGAAGCGCGCTGCACCGGAAAAATCACACTCGATGTGGTGTTCGGCTCGCCGGACAATTACAGATCCGAAGAAGTCACGTTCCAAGTGGCCCTGTTCAACAGCAGATATCACACTATATTAGGACGAGAGGCATTCACAATTTTTCAAGCCGTACCCCATTACGGGTACATGAAGCTCAAAATACCTGGGCCCGGCGGAATAATCACTCTCGCTAGTGATCCGGACATTGCACTCTGCGCCGAAAACAAGACAGCCGCACTAGCCCTGGAGGCACTATCCGAAGCCCTAGCGGCAGAAGAACTCACCGCGCTGCGCTCTACGGTGAACAGGGACGATGTGATACTCAATAAAAGATCCAAGTCCACCTCCTTCAAACCAGCAGATGAAATAGTAAAATTCCAGGTCCATCCAACGGACCCAACAAAGACGGCCTCCATTGGGGCACAATTGAACCCCGAAGTAGACGCAGCACTGCGCGAATTCCTTCGGGAAAATTGGGACATTTTCGCCTGGCATCCTTCGGATATGCCCGGAATCCCACGCAGGTTGGCATAACACACCCTAAACATCCTAAAAGGATTCAAGCCAGTCAAGCAGGCTCTTCGACGATTTTCCGAACCCAAAAGACAGGCAATGGGAGAAGAGCTAGCCAAACTATTGGAAGCCGGATTCATCAGAGATATCAAACATCCGGATTGGCTAGTAAATCTGGTAATGGTACCAAAGAAGGACAAATCCTGGCGCCTATGCGTCGATTTTAAAGACCTCAATAAGGCTTGCCCAAAGGATCCCTTCCCCCTCCCCCGCATCGACCAAATTATCGATGCTACCACAGGGCACGATTCGTTGTGCTTCGTCGACGCATACTCCGGCTACCATCAAATCAAGATGATGGAAGCAGATCAAGCCGCAACGGCATTCATCACTCCATACGGACCATTCTGCTTCAACACGATGCCCTTCGGACTTAAAAACGCCGACGCAACATATCAGCGCATGATTCAAACATGTATGGCTACCCAGATCGGCAAAACAGTCGAGGCATACGTGGACGACGTAGTCGTCAAAACCAAACACGTTGAAACTCTAGTAGACGACTTGAGGCTCACATTCGAGAACCTCAGAGCATATGACATCAAGCTGAATCCGGAAAAATGCGTTTTCGGCGTACCAGCCGGAAAGCTGCTGGGCTTCATTGTATCCGGTAGAGGAATTGAAGGAAACCCGGCCAAGATCCGAGCTTTGTCACAGTTGGATATTCCAAAAGACCTCAAGCAGATACAAAAATTGACCGGATGCGTGGCAGCTCTAAGCCGTTTTATCTCCCGCTTGGGAGAGAAGGCACTGCCCCTCTATCGCCTCCTTAGGCGCACTGAACACTTCGAGTCGACGGATGCTGCCACCGCCGGACTCGAAGAAATAAAGGCCATATTGGCAACAAATCCGGTCCTAGCCGCGCCAAACCTAGGCGAACCCATGTTGTTATACATCGCAGCAACACATCAAGTTGTAAGCGCAGTACTCGTCGTTGAACGAGAAACAGAAGGGCATAAATTCCCTCTTCAAAAACCAGTGTACTACGTATCCACTGTGTTAACCCCCTGCAAGTCCCGTTACCCGCACTATCAAAAGATAGCCTACGCGGTGTTCATGGCATCCCGGAAGCTCCGACACTACTTTCAAGAGTGTTCGATAACAGTGGCCTCTGAAGTACCACTCAATGACATTATAAACAACCGCGACGCAACGGGCAGGATTGCAAAATGGGCCATCGAGCTCCTACCATTAGACATAACCTACAAGCCTCGGCGAGCTATAAAGTCACAAGTTTTGGCTGACTTTGTCACTGAATGGACCGAAGCCGAACTCCCTAAAGAGTACGGCGCATACTCCAATTGGACTATGCACTTCAACGGCTCCAAAATGTTGGCCGGACTGGGGGCTGGCGTCGTCTTGACGTCCCCAACCGGGGACACAGTCCAATACGTACTTCAAATAATGTACACGGACTCCAACAACGCAGCCGAATACGAGGCCCTCCTACATGGTCTCCGGATGGCAATCTCCATGGGCATTCAGTGCCTAGAGGTGCGCGGGGATTCAAACCTTGCAATATCCCAAATAAACGGAGACTTTGATGCCAAGGATCGAAAAATGGCAGCATATCGCAACGCTGTCCTAAAAATGTCAGCTCGGTTTGAAGGACTTGAATTCCATCACGTAGCCGGAGATAATAACCAAGCAGCCGACGTACTGGCACGCATCGGCGCAAAACATGACGCTGTCCCTCCAAATATCTTCCTGGAACGTCTCTTCAAGCCGTCCGTACTGTGGGAAGGGGAGACCGGAAATGACAAACCGGAAACAACTGCGCCAGCCGGCGATCCAGCCGATGACATAACACCTTCAGCCCACGACATAATGGAAGTAATCGCCCCGTGGACAGAACCATTCCTAGCCTACTTGCTTAGGAAGGAACTCCCCGAAGACCAAAATGTGGCCCGCTGCATAGTCCGGCGATCGAAAGCCTACAAGGTCCATGAGGGAGAACTTTATAAGAAAAGTACAACCAGAGTCCTTCAAAGGTGTATCTCTGAGGAGGAAGGGCGAAACCTCCTGGCTGAAATTCATGCCGGACTAGGCGGACACCACGCAGCAGCCCGGGCCCTTGTAGGAAAGGCATTCCATACTGGATTTTATTGGCCGACGGCCCGGGCAGATGCCTAGAACTTAGTCCAGAGATGCGTCGGCTGTCAGCTCTTTGCTAATCAGAGCCATATGCCACCCACCGCCCTCAAAACTATACCCATTACCTGGCCGTTCGCGGTCTGGGGGCTTGATATGGTTGGACCCCTTAAAGGGGGAACCCACAAGCAAAGGTACCTATTGGTCATGGTGGATAAATTCACCAAATGGATAGAGGCCAAACCGGTCAAAACGGCAGAGTCCGGACCAGTGATAGACTTCATATCCGGGGTCGTACACCGTTACGGTGTCCCCCACAGCATCATCACCGACAACGCCACGAACTTCACGGCCGACGAGGTTAAGTCATGGTGCAAAAATATGGGCATTAAGCTCGACTATGCTTCAGTCTATCACCCTCAAACCAACGATCAAGTGGAACGAGCAAATGGTCTAATAATGAGCGGCATTAAACCCAGACTAGTGCGGTCACTTACAAAATCTGACACGCACTGGGTAGAGGAGTTCGACTCCGTACTCTAGGGGCTGCGGACAACGCCTAACCGCACTACCAGATTCACACCATTTTTTATGGTATACGGCGCAGAAGCGGTCTTGCCCTGCGACATCATTCATGACTCACCTAGAGTGCGCATGTACGAAGAACGAGAAGCCGAGCTGGATCGGCAGGACAGCTTGGACGCATTGGAGGAAGAACGCGACGTCGCCAAGGCTCGTTCCGCATTTTATCAGCAGCAGGCCCGAAGATATCAAAGCAGAGAAGTACGGGCCAAGACTTATAACGTTGGCGAACTAGTTCTACGCCTGCCGGACAAGAAAAAGGACAAGCTCAAGCCCAAATGGGAGGGCCCCTTCATCATCGACCAAGTCCTGACCGGCAGGGCGTACCGTCTACGAAATGCATCGGATAACCGACTCGACCCAAACTCGTGGAACGCAGCCCGCCTCCGAAGATTCTACGCCTAGCGCCGGACTAAGAGTTCGTCCCCTTCCCCCGTTCAAATCTTTTACACTCCAGCTGCATTTCGTTTCTCTTTCTTCTCTTAACCTTTCTTCATAAAAGGCCCTCAAGGGCCCAATCGTGCATTGTTCGCACACACTTGATGTGCCATCCGCACTCATTATACCTGGGGGCTTCTTTTCAAGAACCTCAATTGTAAGGGCTTCATGCCTAGCACATGTGTCAAGATTCCACATGTACCTTTTACTCACCATTATATGCATCGATATGACTTAAGTTTTGGCCAAGCTGGGTTGCCTGGCTCCTGTGCTTACCCCTACGTTCCCGATTGTTTGGCTAGGAGGTGAAGGGAGCACCTCTGCGATTGTTACTGCCGGGTCAGCCGGATGTGTACCTCAGACTGGGTGAAGCCGAAAGCCAGCGTTCTTAAGGGAATATTCGGTTGGTGACTTGAAAGACGATTTTTTACCCATCTGTTTATCTGCCCCCAGATGTTTTTCTGCTTTTTTCGCAGTCCGGACATGCACTTTAGGGCATGCCTCCCAGGGAAAGGAACCCTTAACGGAACTATTCTCCCTGGAAGATGTTTCTTACTAACCATGTAATATAACATAACTAGTTGGGCACTTGTCTGATAAAGCACTAATGACCCCTACGCCTGGTCTCCATGCATACCCCGGTTGTTTCTTAACCAAAAAGGTATTCGGACACACTCCGGACTCTAGGGTCCCGAGGTCGAAGCGAAAAGGTCGGCAAAGACAAACGATCTATAATCCGGCTAGAAGGCATTTCACATGTCATTTTAAAATACATTCTCAAATTTACTGATTGTATTCCTCCTCAATCCCGTCTAACAGGCTATCTAACTTACAGTCCCGTTGGGAAAATTTAGCAGCCAACTCTACTTGGCTGTATACTAAACTCACAGGGATCTCCTTCCCATCGGGCCCCACCGGTCCAACTTCGGCCATGTGGTTGGGATCCGCCTTCTTGTACCGCGTCTTCACCATGGCCCAAGCCTCCCTGGCACCGTGGCGGCAGGCCGAAATCTTCCATAAATGGAAGCGCTGCCGCACTCCCTGGAGTTTCTCCGCAAGCTCCCCAAGGCCCTCGGGTAGGGAGACGACTGGCCATAATGCCTGGACGACGCCGCTCATCGCCTGCCGAACTCGTTCGAGCAGTTGCAACAGCTCGAGAAGTTGATCACCCGTCGATACGGGCATCTCCTCCGCAGGGCGACTTGTGAGTATACCTACAAGACATATTCTGTCAATCGACTTACTCGCCGAACTCTTCTTTTTCAAAGGAGTTCGCTCAAGCACTTACTATAGATGCCGCGACGAAGCCGCTGATTCTCCTTAACGGAGCCGGACAGCTTGACCTGAACGCCTTTCAGCTCTTCTCCAAGCTGGGCGTGGGCATCTTGAAGCTTGTTCCTCTCCTGCTGTACTCTATTCAGCATCGTCTCGCCGGCCTTCAGCTGGCGCAGCAGTTCCTGCATGTCCGGATCTTGCCTGGCAGCACCTGCAATGTCATTATTAGACTTGCGCGCACGCCGCACAGCGCTTATATTTAACAAAAAAAATGTGTTACCAGGAGGGGCCTCTGTGTCTCCTCCTGCGGCAGCAAGTGCGGCCTCAAGTTGGGCCTTGCATTCTTGCAGCTCCTGAGACAGCTGGGCATTCTTCTCGGTAAGAGCCTGCGTTTCAAATGATCCTTAAATCAGTTCACACAACTACTTTAAGTCTCGGGGCTACTGGCATATATAACCATTAAATTCCCTTACCCGTATGTCTTTTACATACTGCTCCATGGCTCTGGTAAAACCATCTTGAGCAGCACGGATGTGCGCGTCCCCCGCGTTAAAAGCATTCAGCGCCTCAGGGGAAAAGCACGCGTTACGAAATACTGTCCGGCGGCGCCTATGGTTCATGGCGCTCTCCACCTCAGATTTGGTGGCGGACAGTCTGTCGGCATCCTCCGTTGGAGGATTATCCGGCCCGCGCCTTGTGCTTGCCTCCCCCTCCAGGCCGGGCGCTGGAGCCTGGCTTGTATAGGCCGGATCGGCAACCTCTACGCCCGCAGTCCGGCGGGCGCTTTTTCTCCTATAAAGATCATGAGCACTTAGACGCTTCCTAGGAATGTTGCTCTGAATATTTAAATACGAGCTATACCTTTGCGGTGACATTTCAGTCTGTGTCGCGCTCCTTTTCCGCCTGCTGGTCCGAACTGGCCTTTGTTGGTCAGCCGCCGCGGGCTCGGCTTCCCGCCTTGAAGGCGCTTCCTGTAAAACACCATCGTTCGCGAAGGTCAGAAATGGGCAAGGAAGAGATAGTGGTGTCCGGACCTCGGTCACAATCACCTGGAAAGCCGGATATAGTCCGGGGAAATCCGCCGTAATGGCGACTAAAGCATTATCCATACTGAGTTGGTGGAACACCCCGTCGATCAGCTCCACCTTGATATCCGGATCCTCTTCGGAGGCCGGATCCTGGGATCTTTCTGGATCCTCGGGTTGCGGAGCTAGACTTACCATGTCCTCCACAATCCGGTGTAGTTCCTGCGCCGAAGACATAATGTAAGAAGCTTAAACTTCGAAAGCATGGGTTGAGCCCTTAAAAGTGTTCGCTTACCCAGCCTCTCGGGTTGTTCATGGAAAACCCATTCAAGGGGTTCGTTCGAAGGGATTCCTCCTTCTCCCCCTTGTATAGGCCGGACAGGATCTGCACCAGATCCTCGGCCGAATCCGGCCCTTCGCGGCCGTGGCGGGTGGCATCGTCTTCCCCGTTGAAATCCCACATGGGGTGGCCCCTGTATTGCAATGGTTGTACCCCCCGCATGATGCATGTGGCCATGACTCCAATCATGGTCAACCCAGAATGGGCCAGTATTCTTATTCGGCCCATCAGGTAATGGACGCTCTTGTCTCCCTCCAATTGGGGGCTCCGCGGGCGCCAACTAAGGCGTTTCTTCAGAGGAGCAGCACTGAACTCCGGGAGGCCGATCCGGACTGGGTCTGGCAGCGGAGCATCTTCTATGTAAAACCACTCCGAAGTCCAGTCTTCGGACGCCTTCTTAGGGGTTCCGGATGGATATCCGGTCCCGGCAATGCGCCATACTTCGGCGCCGCCCACTTGATATATAGATCCCTTGTGAGAACGGGGTACGAGGCAGAACAACCTCTTCCATAGTGCAAAATGGGGCTCGATGCCCAGGAATAGCGCGCAAAGAGCTACGTAGCCCGCGATATGCAGGACAGAGGCGGGTGTAAGGTGATGGAGCTGGAGTCCGTAGAACTCCAGGAGCCCGCGGAGGAACGGATGTATCGGAAATCCGAGTCCCCTTATCAGATATGGGACGAAGCATATCCGCTCCCCTTTGTTGGGACTTGGGGTAGCCTCTGCTTGCTTCCCACCTTGGTAGGTGGCCAGCCCAGCTCGAACCAGGACCATGAAGGCCGGAGGAAGATATCCCCCCGCTTGGAGCTTCACTAGCTCGTTGTGTGGAACAGAGCACCTCCTCCAATCTCCTGGCGGTGGGCTGGGAGCGCGAGAAGAGGAGCCGCGTCGACGGTCCATGATGGAATGGACTTTTGGGTCAAAGGCGCTCCGCTGAGTATTCGCGGAAGGAAGATGGTGTGATTTGGATCTGGATTATTGCCTCTTTTGTAGGCGGAAGATTTGCACGACTAGGGGGTGAAACATAAAAGACACCCTGGCTTTTCGCATTCGTGCGACGCGTGGAAGAAGGCCATTATTGGGTGTAGAAGCCGGGAAGCACAACATTTATGAGGAAGCCGGACACTGTTCGGCAGGTACATGGAACTTGAAGGGAGAACCCGCCTTGCAACGCCGAAGACTATATACGCGCTGGACTTATCGTCATTGAAGCCTGGTTCGGGGGCTACTGAGGGAGTCCTGGACTAGGGGGTGTCCACACAGCCGGACTATCATCGTCCGCTAGACTCCAAGACTAGGAAGATACAAGATTGAAGACTCCGTCCCGTGTCTGGATGGGACTTTCCTTGGCGTGGAAGGCAAGCTTGGCGATACGGATATGTAGATCTCCTACCATTGTAACCGACTCTGTGTAACCCTAGCCTTCTCCAGTGTCTATATAAACTGGAGGGCTTTAGTCCGTAGGACACAACATACATTACAACAATCATACCATAGGCTAGCTTTAGGGTTTAGCCTCCTTGATCTCGTGGTAGATCCACTCTTGTACTACCCATATCATCAATATTAATCAACCAGGACATAGGGTTTTACCTCCATCTAGAGGGCCCGAACCTGGGTAAAACATCGTGTCCCTTGTCTCCTGTTACCATCCGCCTAGATGCACAGTTCGGGACCCCCTACCCGAGATCCGCCGGTTTTGACACCGACAAGGGGCCACCCCATGTGGGATTTCAACGGGGAAGATGATGCCACCTGCCATGGCCGCAAAGGGCCAGATTTGGCCGAGGATCTGGTGCAGATCCTGTCCGGCCTGTACAAGGGGGAGAAGGAGGACTTCCTTTGAACGAACCCCTTGAATGGTTTTTCCATGAGTAATCCTCGGGGCTGGGTAAGCGAACACCTTTAAGGGCTCAACCCATGCTTTCAAAGTCTAAACTTTTTACATTATATCTTCGGTGCAGGAACTGCGCCGGATTGTGGAGGACATGGTAAGTCCAGCTCTGCAACCCGAGGATCCAGAGAGATCCCAGGATCCGGCCTCCGAAGAGGATCCAGATATCAAGGTGGAGCTGATCGACGGGGTGTTCCACCAGCTCAGCATGGATAACGCTTTAGTCGCCATTATGGCGGACTACCCCGGATTATATCTGGCTTCCCATGTGATTGTGACCGAGGTCCGGACACCATTATCTCTTCCTTGCCCATTTCTGACCTTCGCGAACGATGGTGCTTTACAGGAAACGCCTTCAAGGCGGGAAGCCGAGCCCGCGGCGGCTGACCAACAAAGGCCAGTCCGGACCAGCAGGCGGAAAAGGAGCGCGGCGCGGACTGGAACATCGCCGCAAGGGTATAGTTCGTGTTTAAATATTCAGAGCAACGTTCCTAGGGAGCGTCTGAGTGCTCGTGATCTTTGTAGGAGAAAAAACGCTCGCCGGACCGCGGGCGTAGAGGGGTCCGATCCGACCTATACCGGCCAGGCTCCAGTGCCTGGTCTGGAGGGGGAGACAAGCGCAAGGCGCGGGCCAGATACTCCTCCAACGGAGGATGCCGACAGACTGTCCGCCCCCAAGTCTGAGGTGGAGAGCGCCAAGAACCATAGGCGCCGCCGAACAGTATTTCGTGATGCGTGCTTTTCCCCTGAGGCGCTTAGCGCCTTTAACGCGGGGGACGCGCACCTCCGTGCTGCTCAAGATGGTTTTACCAGAGCTACGGAGCAGTATGTAAAAGACATACGGGTAAGGGAATTTAATGGTTGTATATGCCAGTAGCCACCGAGACTTAAAGTAGTTATGTTAACTGATTTAAGGATCATTTGAAACGTAGGCTCTTACCGAGAAGAATGCCCAGCTGTCTCAGGAGCTGCAAGAATGCAAGGCCCAACTTGAGGCCGCACTTGCTGCCGCTGGAGGAAACACAGAGGCCCCTCCTGGTAACACGTTTTTTGTTAAATATAAGCGCTGTGCGGCGTGCGTGCAAGTCTAATAATGACATTGCAGGTGCTGCCGGACAAGATCCGGACAGGCAGGAACTGCTGCGCCAGCTGAAGGCCGGCGAGAGGGTGCTGAATAGGGTACAGCAGGAAAGGAACAAGCTTCAAGATGCCCACGCCCAGCTTGGAGAAGAGCTGAAAGGCGTTCGGGTCGAGCTGTCCGGCTCCGTTAAGGAGAATCAGTGGCTTCGTCGCGGCATCTATAGTAAGTGCTTGAGTGAACTCCTTTGAAAAGAAGAATTCGGCGAGGAAGTCAATTGACAGAATATGTCTTGTAGGTATACTCACAGGTTGCCCTGCAGAGGATATGCCCGTATCGACAGGTGATCAACTTCCCGAGCTGTTGCAACTGCTCGAATGAGTTCGGCAGGCGATGAACGGCGTCGTCCAGGCATTATGGCCAGTCGTCTCCCTACCCGAGGGCCTTGGGGAGCTTGCGGAGAAACTCCAGGGAGTGCGGCAGCGCTTCTGTTTGTGGAAGATTTCGGCCTACCGCCAGGGTGCCAGGGAGGCTTGGGCCATGGTGAAGACGCGGTACAGGAAGGCGGATCCCAACCACATGGCCGAAGTTGGACCGGTGGGGCCCGATGGGAAGGAGATCCCTGTGAGTTTAGTATACAGCCAAGTAGAGTTGGCTGCTAAATTTTCCCAACAGGACTGTATGTTAGACAGCCGGCTAGACGGGATTGAGGAGGAATACAATCAGTAAATTTGACAATGTATTTTAAAATGACATGTGAAATGCCTTCTAGCCGGATTGTAGATCGTTTGTCTTTGCCGACCTTTTCGCTTCGACCTCGGGACCCTAGAGTCCGGAGTGTGTCCGAATACCTTTTTGGTTAAGAAACAACCGAGGTATGCATGGAGACCAGGCGTAGGGGTCATTAGTGCTTTATCAGACAAGTGCCCAACTAGGTATGTTATATTACATGGTTAGTAAGAAACATCTTCCAGGGAGAATAGTTCCGTTAAGGGTTCCTTTCCCTAGGAGGCATGCCCTAAAGTGCATGTCCGGACTGCGAAAAAAGCAGAAAAACATCTGGGGGCAGATAAACAGATAGGTAAAAAATCATCTTTCAAGTCACCGACCGAATATTCCCTTAAGAACGCTAGCTTTCGGCTTCACCCAGTCTGAGGTACACATCTGGCTGACCCGGCAGTAACAATCGCAGATGTGCTCCCTTTACCTCCTAGCCGAACAATCGGGAACTTAGGGGTAAGCACAGGAGCCAGGCAACCCAGCTTGGCCAAAACTTAAGTCATATCGATGCATATAATGGTGAGTAAAAGGTACATGTGGAAGCTTGACACATGTGCTAGGCATGAAGCCCTTGTAATTGAGCTTCTTGAAAAGAAGCCCCCAGGTATATGAGTGCGGATGGCACATCAAGTGTGTGCGAACAATGCGCGAGTGGGCCCTTAAGGGCTTTTTATGAAGAAAGGTTAAGAGAAGAAAGAGAAATGGAGTGCAGCTAGAGTGTAAAAGATTTGGACGGGGGAAGGGGACGAACTCTTAGTCTGGCGCTAGGTGTAGAATCTTCGGAAGCGGGCTGCGTTCCATGGGTTCGGCTCGAGTCGGTTGTCCGATGCATTTCGCAGACGGTACGCCCCGCCGGTCAGGACTTGGTCGATGATGAAGGGGCCCTCCCATTTGGGCTTGAGCTTGTCCTTTTTCTTGTCCAACAGGCGTAGAACTAGTTCGCCAACGTTATAAGTCTTGGCCCGTACTTCTCTGCTTTGATATCTTCGGGCCTGCTCCTGATAGAATGCGGAACGAGCCTTGGCGATGTCGCGTTCCTCCTCCAATGCGTCCAAGCTGTCCTGCCGATCCAGCTCGGCTTCTCGTTCTTCGTACATGCGCACTCGAGGTGAGTCATGAATGATGTCGCAGGGCAAGACCGCCTCTGCGCCGTATACCATAAAAAATGGTGTGAATCCGGTGGTACGGTTAGGCGTTGTCCGCAGCCCCCAGAGTACGGAGTCGAGCTCCTCTACCCAGTGCGTGTCGGATTTTGTAAGTGACCGCACTAGTCTAGGTTTAATGCCGCTCATTATTAGATCATTTGCTCGTTCCACTTGACCGTTGGTTTGAGGGTGATAGACTGAAGCGTAGTCGAGCTTAATGCCCATATTTCTGCACCATGACTTAACCTCGTCGGCCGTGAAGTTCGTGCCGTTGTCGGTGATGATGCTGTGGGGGACACCGTAACGGTGTACGACCCCGGATATAAAGTCTATCACTAGTCCGGACTCCTCTGCCGTTTTGACCGGTTTGGCCTCTGTCCATTTGGTGAATTTATCCATCATGACCAATAGGTACCTTTGCTTGTGGGTTCCCCCTTTAAGTGGTCCAACCATATCAAGCCCCCAGACCGCGAACGACCAGGTAATGGGTATAGTTTTGAGGGCGGTGGGTGGCATATGGCTCTGATTAGCAAAGAGCTGACAACCGATGCATCTCTGGACTAAGTCCTGGGCATCTGCCCGGGCCGTCGGCCAATAAAATACTGTGCGGAATGCCTTTCCTACAAAGGCCCGGGCTACTGAGTGGTGTCCGCCTAGTCCGGCATGAATTTCAGCCTGGAGGTTTCGCCCTTCCTCTTCGGAGATACACCTTTGAAGGACTCCGGTTGTACTTTTCTTATAAAGTTCTCCCTCATGGACCTTGTAGGCTTTCGATCGCCGGACTATGCAGCGGGCCTCATTTTGGTCTTCGAGGAGTTCCTGCCTGAGGAAGTAGGCTAGGAATGGTTCTGTCCACGGGGCGATTACTGCCATTATGTCGTGGGCAGAAGGTGTTATGTCATCGGCTGGATCACTGGTTGGCGCAGTTGTTTCCGGTTTGTCATTTCCGGTCTCCCCTTCCCATAGTACGGACGGCTTGAAGAGCCATTCCAGGAAGATATTTGGAGGGACAGCGTCATGTTTTGCACCGATGCGTGCCAGTACGTGATGGAATTCAAGTCCTTCAAACCGAGCTGATATTTTTAGGACAGCGTTGCGATATGCTGCCATTTTCGGATCCTTGGCGTCAAAGTCTCCATTTATTTGGGATATTGCAAGGTTTGAATCCCCGCGCACCTCTAGGTGCTGAATGCCCATGGAGATTGCCATCCGGAGACCATGTAGGAGGGCCTCGTATTCGGCTGCATTGTTGGAGTCCGTGTACATTATTTGAAGTACGTATTGGACTGTGTCCCCGGTTGGGGACGTCAAGACGACGCCAGCCCCCAGTCCGGCCAACATTTTGGAGCCGTCGAAGTGCATGGTCCAATTGGAGTATGCGCCGTACTCTTTAGGGAGTTCGGCTTCGGTCCATTCAGCGACAAAGTCAGCCAAAACTTGTGACTTTATAGCTCGCCGAGGCTTGTAGGTTATGTCAAATGGTAGGAGCTCGATGGCCCATTTTGCAATCCTGCCCGTTGCGTCGCGGTTGTTTATAATGTCATTGAGTGGTACTTCAGAGGCCACTGTTATCGAACACTCTTGAAAGTAGTGTCGGAGCTTCCGGGATGCCATGAACACCGCGTAGGCTATCTTTTGATAGTGCGGGTAACGGGACTTGCAGGGGGTTAACACAGTGGATACGTAGTACACTGGTTTTTGAAGAGGGAATTTATGCCCTTCGGTCTCTCGTTCAACGACGAGTACCGCGCTTACAACTTGATGTGTTGCTACGATGTATAACAACATGGGTTCTCCTAGGTTTGGCGTGGCTAGGACCAGATTTGTTGCCAATATGGCCTTTATTTCTTCGAGTCCGGCAGTGGCAGCATCCGTCCACTCGAAGTGTTCGGTGCGCCTAAGGAGGTGATAAAGGGGCAGTGCCTTTTCTCCCAAGCGGGAGATAAAACGGCTTAGAGCTGCCACGCATCCGGTTAATTTTTGTATCTGCTTGAGGTCTTTTGGAATATCCAACTGTGACAGAGCTCGGATCTTGGCCGGGTTTGCTTCAATTCCTCTACCGGATACAATGAAGCCCAGCAGCTTTCCGGCTGGTACGCCGAAAACGCATTTTTCCGGATTCAGCTTGATGTCATATGCTCTGAGGTTCTCGAATGTGAGCCTCAAGTCGTCTACTAGAGTTTCAACGTGTTTGGTTTTGACGACTACGTCATCCACGTATGCCTCGACTGTTTTGCCGATCTGGGTAGCCATACATGTTTGAATCATGCGCTGATATGTTGCGCCGGCGTTTTTAAGTCCGAAGGGCATCGTGTTGAAGCAGAATGGTCCGTATGGAGTGATGAATGCCGTTGCGGCTTGATCTGCTTCCGTCATCTTGATTTGATGGTAGCCGGAGTATGCGTCGACGAAGCACAACGAATCGTGCCTTGTGGTAGCATCGATAATTTGGTCGATGCGGGGGAGGGGGAAGGGATCCTTTGGGCAAGCCTTATTGAGGTCTTTAAAATCGACGCATAGGTGCCAGGATTTGTCCTTCTTTGGTACCATTACCAGATTTGCTAGCCAATCCGGAAGTTTGATATCTCTGATGAATCCGGCTTCCAATAGTTTGGCTAGCTCTTCTCCCATTGCCTGTCTTTTGGGTTCGGAAAATCGTCGAAGAGCCTGTTTGACTGGCTTGAATCCTTTTAGGATGTTTAGGCTGTGTTCTGCCAACCTGCGTGGGATTCCGGGCATGTCCGAAGGATGCCAGGCGAAAATGTCCCAATTTTCCCGAAGGAATTCGCGCAGTGCGGCGTCTACTTCGGGGCTCAATTGTGCCCCAATGGAGGCTGTCTTTGTTGGGTCCGTTGGATGTACTTGGAATTTTACTATTTCATCTGCTGGTTTGAAGGAGGTGGACTTGGATCTTTTATCGAGTATCACATCGTCCCTGTTCACCGTAGAGCGCAGCGCGGTTAGTTCTTCTGCCGCTAGGGCTTCGGATAGTGCCTCCAGGGCTAGTGCGGCTGTCTTGTTTTCGGCGTGGAGTGCTATGTCCGGATCACTAGCGAGACTGATTATTCCGCCAGGCCCAGGCATTTTGAGCTTCATGTACCCGTAATGGGGTACGGCCTGAAAAATTGTGAATGCCTCTCATCCTAATATAGCGTGATATCCGCTGTTGAACGGGGCCACTTGGAACGTGACTTCTTCGGATCTGTAATTGTCCGGCGAGCCGAACACCACATCAAGTGTGATTTTTCCGGTGCAGCGCGCTTCCCGGATAGGGATTATTCCTCTGAAGGTTGTGCTGCTTCGCTCAATACGGCTCCAGTCTATTTCCATTTTTTGAAGAGTTTCCTCGTAGATGAGGTTTAGTCCGCTGCCGCCATCCATGAGTACCTTTGTAAGTCGAAAGCCGTCCACTGTGGGACTAAACACCAGTGCGGCTGGTGCTCGGGCTGTTCGGAATTTAGGTTCGTCGCTGGCGTTGAAGGTGATGGCTGTGTCGCTCCATGGATTTGCTGTTGCTACTTGGTAGACTTCGGCGAGGCCGCGGATTGTTTGTTTTCGCATATTATTTGATGCGAAGGTCTCGAAGACTGTTGATACCGTACCGGTATTGTTGGAGTGGTTTTCCGGGGCTAGAAGCTCCTCGCCACTTTTGGCCACCTGCCGTAATATCCAACATGTTCGAAGACTATGTGTTGGAACGGCGCCCTCTGTACTATGAAGCTTACAGGGTCCGCTGAGCCATCCCTCCAGTACGGTTCCGTGCCCTTTATGGGGTTTTTGCTTTTTGGTTTTTGTATCTGGGGCCTGAGTATGATGCACCCTTTTGTTGCGGACTAGGGTTGTATTCGGGGCCAGATTGTCCCAAAACTGATTTTCGGTTTTCCGGAAACTCTCCATCGCACAGTATTTTCGTACTATGGACGCCAGATCGGTGAAGCGTGTGATTTTACGACGGCCGATGGCGTTCAATATTCCCTTGTCCGTGCAATTATTGCAAAAGATTGAAATTGCGTTTTCCTCTCGGCAGTCCTTTATCCTGTCCATGACCAGGAGGAATCGGGCCCAGTAGTGACGTACTGTTGCAGCGGGCTCTTGCCGTATTAGGGATAGATCGCATATGTCTGGGCGGGTGGGTGGAACAAATTCCGGATCCCTTCCCATCTCGGGGCTTAAAGGCCGTGAAGTTTCCGATTTTGGAAGCTTGGATTGCTGGACGTTGTCCAACGAGTCCGGCCCGATGCCTGACTTTAAGTTCAGTGCTCGATCGAATTCCGTTCCTCCGCGGGAATCCGGCATGGAGGGTTCGGGAGCCCGGACATGTCTAGTTTTTAATACAAGAGAAAGGTCGCCGCATTGTTCCTCTACCACTGCGACGTGGTGATTGACCTGGGGAGAGTTAATCTCTCTCAGATCGGTTTTAAGCCCAATCTGATTGTAGTCCGTAGCGACTCCCAGGGCGGCGATGCGATCCAAGAGTTCGTTGACAGACGAGAGCTCTATGGGATCCAGCCGCTCGGTGAATTCCGAGCCGACGTGGAGATTTCTTTTGACGACTTGAGAAGTCATTGTCGAAGCAGTGGCCGGGCAGGCGGTCATAAGAAAACCACCTAGCCGGATAGTTTGGCCAGCGGCCAAGGCCCCTTTGGCGAAGACACCGTCCTTGAAGACGGGTGGAGGCATCCTTCCTATCGGTGACGACACAGAGGAACTCTCAATGAAAGCACCAATGTCGGTGTCAAAACCGGCGGATCTCGGGTAGGGGGTCCCAAACTGTGCGTCTAGGAGGATGCTAACATGAGACAAGGGACACGATGTTTTACCCAGGTTCGGGCCCTCTTGATGGAGGTAAAACCCTATGTCCTGCTTGATTAATATTGATGATATGGGTAGTACAAGAGTGGATCTACCACGAGATCAAGGAGGCTAAACCCTAAAGCTAGCCTATGGTATGATTGTTGTAATGTATGTTGTGTCCTACGGACTAAAGCCCTCCGGTTTATATAGACACCGGAGAAGGCTAGGTCTACACAGAGTCGGTTACAATGGTAGGAGATCTACATATCCGTATCGCCAAGCTTGCCTTCCACGCCAAGGAAAGTCCCATCCGGACACAGGACGGAGTCTTCAATCTTGTATCTTCGTAGTCTTGGAGTCCGGCGGACGATGATAGTCCGGCTGTCCGGACACTCCCTAGTCCAGGACTCCCTCACCCGTGCTCAATTTCGTGCCGTAGCCACGCTAGCCGCCGGACCCGAGCGGTCGCGCCATCGTGGTACCTCCCCGTCGTGGCCAGAGCCACCGCAATCGACGCCTGCACCTGCCACCGCGCTCAGCAGCCTCCTAGAAGGCCAACGCCGTGGCCCGCAGCTCCTGCCATGCCCCGCAGCACCCGCGCGCACTCGGTCGAACTCCGGCCGCCACCCCGAGCTCCGCTTCGGTGAGCTCCGGCCGTCCCCGCCTCTCCCACTTGCTCCGGATGACGCGGACGAGCGCTGGCTCCTCGTCAGTGGTCTCCGCCGCCCAAATGGTCGCCGGAGCAATGATCCCGAGCCCTCCGCCGTGTTCGGCCTCGCCGGCGGCTAAACGCCGGTGGGATTGACCTGGTCTAACCCCCCTTGTTGACCCAGCTTTGACCCGTGTGGGTCAGTGACATGTGGAGCCCAGCCCAGCTAATTTTAGTTTAGGATTAGCTTAACAACTAATTAACTGTGTTAACTAACTATGACATGGACGTGTGGACCCCACATGTCAGTCTTGACCTGGACAGCCACGTTGACCCGCTGACATAGTGATGACGTCATGCTGACGCAATTATTTATTTTCCGGATTTAAATTAAATCAGGAAATTCCAGAAAATTAGCAAAACTTAAAAAAATCATAGAAATTCAACCGTAACTCAGATTGAAACAATTTATATATGAAAAATTATCAAAAAAATGCAATCAATCCATTTGTACTAGTTTCATTCACGACAAGCCAACTTATACCTATTGTATAAGTGAAACACTAAAATGGCACTTATAAAGGGCTTAACTTGGAGTTGCATTTGAATCCTTGGTTCAAATGGACTTCAACTAAATGAACGCTAGCTGCATTAGGTCAAACAGCATCACGTCTACATGCCATGTTCATGCATCATACTATTGCATATGCTTTTCTTCTCGATAGGTCCTGCTCTGGAGAGTGCTCGAGAGTACCTGTCTGTGAAGCAGTGCCTCCCTTGTTGATCTACCAGGCAAGCAAACCTCCTTGTTCATCCCAATAGAATCCTACTCTCTCGCTCCTGCTCTCAGTTATTGCATTAGGACAACAACGATTCAATTGCAACTTTGTGCTGCGGTAGTTGAACCCATTCCTCTGCATGACCTGTCATTGCCACAGTAAATAGTTGAAACCCACTAGCATGTGTAGGAGTTGATTGAAGCCATGTTGTGTTCCTACCATGCCATGCTTGCCGTAGCTTAGAGTGTGTCAGGTCTGATTCATTGGGAACGAATTGGAGTCGCAATTAGTTTTTGGTGTTTGTAGGTAGTGTTAGTAGTCTACCAAGTGGCACCCGACCAGGTGGGCTTGGGACAGACTAGGCACAGTGGAACGGTGTACCAAGTGGCACCCGGATGGTGGGCTTGGGAACCCTGCTCACATCGTTTGGGGCCGTGAGAGACACCCTGACCGGATCTCCTTGCGGATGGAACCCGAATAGGCGATAAACCTGGACTAGAGTCTTGTGTGGTTAGTCAGGTCGTGGCCGACACCCTCGTCAGGCTTCCGCTTGAAGGTTGCCGAGATACATGACGTGTACATGGCGGTAAGTGGCGAGAGCGTGTGTGAAGAAGTACACCCCTGCAGGGTTAACATGATCTATTCGAATAGCCGGATCCGCGATTATGGACTTTTTGGATGCTTACGTGGTACATAGACAACTTGAAGTGGATACTCTAAAATGCTCAAGACAAGTGTGAGTGCTATGTATGGCCTTCTCGTAGGGAGACGGGGATGAGTCCATAGTAGTGTATTGTGTGGTGATTAGTGGACTCGTGTGCGCCATATCACCTCAAAGAAGTTCTAGTAGTCGTAGAACAGGATAGCCACTGAGTCGAAGCTGGCTTGCTGCAACTAAGCCCCACATTACCTTCTTGATACAAATGCATGTATGATAGGATCTGATGTAAGTCTTGCTGACTACGTTTGTACTCATGTTGCTTTATTTATGTTTTTGCAGAGGAGACTTCGGTTTTACTAGTTTCCGTGTACTTCGACAAGTAGCTTGTACCTCAGCTACGATCATGATAGGATGTTGTAGATAGTCAGGCTCTTCAGCCTTTTTCATTTATAGATGTCTGTACTCAGACATGTAATGCTTCCGCTTGTTGCTTGCTTGCTCTGAATGTTGGGTCATGTGACCCCTGCTTGTAATAATGCTATGATGGCTCTTCTGAGCCTTTATCTATATGAGTTGTTGAGTTATGTTGTGATGCCATGTTGTACAACACATACTTGCATGTTATGCGTACGTCTAATGTGTATTGCTATGTGTGGGATCTGACCATCTAGTTGTTTATCCTTAGTAGCCTCTCTTACGGGGAAATGTCTCCTAGTGCTTTCACTGAGCCCTGGTAGCTTGCTACTTCTCCGGAACACTTAGGCTGGCCGGCATGTGTCCTTCTTTGTTCCTGTGTCTGTCCATTCGGGGAAATGTCATGCGGTGTCTACCGGAGTCCTGTTAGCCTCCTATAGCCCGGTTTACCGTAGTCCTGCTAGCCCAGTTGCTACAGCCCGGATTCACTCGCAGATGACCGACATGTTCATTGCTGGGTCTTGTATGCCTGTCCCTGTAAGTTAGTGCCACTTTGGGTTCACGACTAGCCATGTTAGCCCGGGTTCTTTGTCATATGTATTCTAGCGACACTATCATATATGTGTGCCAAAAGGCGTAAAATGTCCCGGGCATGGTAAGGCGACACCCGTGGGAATACCGTGCGTGAGGCCGCAAAGTGATATGAGGTGTTACATGCTAGATTGGTGTGGCATAGAATCAGGGTCCTGATAGCATGATAATGCCATAAACAGATACATTGGATTTTTCTGATCATTTCTCATATATAACTTATTTCATTTGGAGTTACGGTTGATTTTCTATGATTTTTAGAAGTTTGGAGTATTTTCTGGAATTTCCTGAATTAATAAAAACCCAGAAAATGTATTACTGCGCCTGCATGACGAATGAGTGATGTCAGCGAGTTAACGGCCAGCCAGGGTCAAACCTTACAAGCGGGGCCCACCGGTCAGCGACACAGGGGGTTAACCCCGTGTTGAGTTGGACTTTGACCTGCTGTGGGGCCCGCCGGCAGTGACTAGTTGAGGTCCAGCTGGCGGGTGAGGGAGTCCTGGATTAGGGGGTATCAGGACAGCCGGACTGCATACAACGTCCGGACTATTGAAGCGTGAAGATACAAGACTCAAGACTTCGGCCCGTGTCCGGATGGGACTCTCCTTTGCGTGGGAGGCAAGCTTGGCGATCCGGATATTATATTCCCTTCCTTGTAACGGACTCCATGTAAACCCTAGCCCTCTCCGGTGTCTATATAAACTGGAGAGGTTGGTCCTTAGAAGGCCGATCACAATTACAATCATACCATCATAGCCTAGCTCTTAGGGTTTAGCCTCTACGATCTCGTGGTAGATCTACTCTTGTACTACCCATATCATCAATATTAATCAAGCAGGAAGTAGGGTTTTACCTCCATCGAGAGGGCCTGAACCTGGGTAAACATCTGTGTCCCTTTCTTCCTGTTACCATTAGCCTTGACGCACAAACCAGGATCCCCTACCCGAGATCCGCCGGTTTTGACACCGACATTGGTGCTTTCATTGAGAGTTCCTCTGTGTCGTCGCTGTTAGGCTTGATGGCTCCTAAAATCATCATCAACGACGCTTTCCAAGGCGAGACTTTTCTCCCCGAACAGATCTTCGTGTTCAGCGGCTTCGCGCTGCGGGCCAATTCGCTTGGCCGTTTGGAGAAGATCGACAGCTATGCCCCCGGCCACCAGGTCAGGTTCGGAGACTTGAACTACACAGCAGATATTCGCGGGGACTTGATCTTCGACGGATTCGGGCCAGCGTCAGGAGCGCTGAACAGTCACGATGAGCATGGCTTAGGCCTGCTGTCAGACGATGCTCGGGATATCACCCCGGCAGAAGCCTCGGATTTAAATCCGGGGCAGATTGCATTGCCTAAGGATGGAGGGCTGGACCCCACCCTGCAAGCCGTACCCTCCTCGGTGATGGAGCCGAACACAGGCCTCACTCTTGAGTGTGACTCCGGACCCCCGGATTCATATTCGGCTGTAGGTTCCAGTCCGCGCGTCCCCGGGCCCAACGAGCCTGATTGTGCTCCGGTGATGGAGTTCTCCGCGGTGGACGTTTTTCAGCACTCGCCCTTTGGAGACATGCTGAACTTATTGAAGTCTCTCTCTTTGTCAGGAGACTCTGGGCCGAACTATGTCTGGCTTGAGTGGGAAGCAGACGACGACGGAATTCGCCGCCCACCCACCGCCCACTTCATTGCCACGATCGATGATCTAACTGACGTGCTTGACTTCGACTCCGAAGACATCGAGGGTATGGACGACGATGTAGGAGAATTACAGGAGCCACCGCTCACCGGGCGGTAGACGGCCACCTCCTCATACAATATATATATATATATGGTGGACACTCCGAAGGAAACTAATGGCGATGATGCAACGGAGGATAACCCCTCGGGGAGAAAAGCAAAGCATGGGCGTCGTCGGCGCCGCTCCAAGCCCCGCCACAGCAATACTGGCCCAGAGATGAAAATAGTCCGGATGGCGCCGAAGAAGAATATGACCCTGACCAGCCTGCCTTCGAGCAGGCCGAATAGGAAGATGAGCAGGTCAACCCAGAAGAACAGGCGACAGACGTATACCCGGAGGAGGACAACTACAGGCCCCCCCCCGAAGACGAGATTAGCCTCGGCGACGACGGATTCGGCGTGCCTGAGGATCCAGTGGAGCAGGAGCGCTTCAAGCGTAGGCTTATAGCCACTGCAAGGAGCCTGAAGAAGAAGCAGCAACAACTCCAAGCTGATCAAGATCTACTCACAGATATATGGACCGAAGTCCTGGCAGCCGAGGAATATGGACTTGAGCGCCAAACGGCCGACTGGCCACCTCGTGGCCGGGATAAAATGGGATATCAGTCCGATATCAGCCCGCACCCCCACGCCGATACACTACGGCCCAGGGCAACAAGCAAGACCTGCAGGATATTGTGGAAAACAAAGCAGGACATCCAAGGTCGATCTACGGATCGCGGGGACGCGCGCCAATGTGCGACGACGATCGACGCGCCGGATACATCATCAACAAGTCCGGCCGGGCCGAACACAGCAACCCAGACCAATTTGAGCTGCGTAACCATATAGCCCGGCACAGAGGCGCCGCACACCCCCTCTGCTTCACTGACGAAGTGATGGATCATGAATTCCCAGAAGGGTTCAAACCCGTAAACATCGAACAGATTGGGACCCCCTACCCGAGATCTGCCGGTTTTGACACCGACAACGGGGATTAGCGCTAATGACCCCACCACATCGGCTGTCGCCGGAGTTCGGCCGGCGGCGACAAAACCCGCGGCGGCAACGTGCCGGACTTGCGCTAAAGGCGATGGGGGCGGCTAAGGGCACCGGGGCGTAGCACGGGCTCACCCGCATCCAGGGAGGTAGGTAGGACACGGAGGGGATGGCGGGGCTCGCCGAAGCAGAGCTCGCGGCGGCGGCCGGAGGTCGGCTCGAGCGGGCACAAGACTGCATGGCACGGGGAGGCCTGATGAGGTGTGCCACGGCTTCCTGGGTCCTATTGAAGCTCGTCTACAATCTTGGACGGGGCATACGCTAGACAGAACGACGGCTGCGACATGGCCGTGCGGCGGCGAGCTTTGGCGAGGTGGGGAACGGAGCTAGAGCATGCGAACGCGAGGGGAAGAAGAGGGGTTCGGGGAAGGGGCTCACTGTGAGTCCAACGAGCGCGAGGCGAGGTCAGGGACGCCGTGTAGCTCCCGAATTGACGACGGCGATCCACGGTGGCCGGCGAGGGAAACGGTGATGTTGGCAACGTTGTAGAGCGCCTGAGGACACGTGGCTCGTCTGGGATGATGCAGACGGCGAGACGGAGCCGATGGGAATGATGGTTTCTCAAGGGACGGCCGGTGAGCGCCGTGGCAGTGTGCGGCGGTGACGGCAGCAGTTGTGCGAGAGAGAGAGAGAGATCCAGGGAAGAGGGTGAGAGCACGGGAGAGTGTGAGAGAGAGGCAGGGAGGTGCGTGGCACCTTCTAGGCGCGTCGGGGAGAAGGCACCAAGCAGGACGTGGCCCTGCGCGTGCCGGTGTGCGGTGAACACACGCCTCGCGTCCTTTTGGCGCGAGGTGGGAGACGACTGGCAGCGGTGGTGGGCTGGGCCAACTCTTGGGCTACATAGTGCTGGGCCGGGTGGGGCGCTCAGTAAGCCCAGGTAACTCCTCTCTCTCTATCTCTTTTATTTCTGTTACCTTTTCTAATTTCTGTTTTTGTGTTCTGGTTTAAAATAAATTGTAAACCATTCATAAAATCCTGGAAATAATTATGGGTGCTTTCCGAGTTATTCCAGTGACCCATAACAATTTCCAACATATTTGGAGCATCTAAAATATATATAGCATTTAAATAGCTCCAATTCAAATATGGTTGAATTAATTCAAAGTCCAAATATGTCCTGCAAAAATGTCAACCATTTTTGGTAGATGCTTCCACCTTGATCCAGAAATGATGAACATTTTTAAAGGGCATTTTGAAATCCGTGAAAAAGATTTTTGTTGAACCTATTTGAATTCCTTTTGATGCAAGGGTTTGAACATCCCCATTTCAAATTTCCTTTGAATTCAAACATGATGCATGGATGCTTTAATGCAACTAGTTACAAGCATAGGTTAAGATGAAGGAGGGGGACGCAAACTAACACAATCTTCACGATCCAGGTTGCACTTCCTATGAACGTCGACTCGATCACCATCCTTGTCTCGATGTCTTTCTCTAAGAACTACAACTAACATGACAATGAGAGGATAAGGTAAACTCTAGAGGGATCGATCTTCTCGAAGATCGGACAACTCAGGATTAACTCATGGAGTGAGACGCCGAAACATCTCTCGAGCCGAGACACGAAGCACACATCTAGAGGAATGGAGTGGAACAGATGACGAGGGTACGCTAGGTAGACAATAATTCCACACCAAAGAGGGTGGTGAATGGTTGTCAACGTAGCGAGGAGTTGAGTTGCCATGATACCATAATGAGACATCTTAGAGGAGGTGGCTCATAGAATTAGTACCTTAAGTAGCAAAAAGAATTACCTTTGATATAGAGATCATTGAGACTTTCTATACCATCCTAAGGCAAATTATCAACAATCGTCGGTGGAGTACGAAGGGATGGCATAACCAGACTAGAATGGACGATGTGGATTACCTTATTGAAGACAACACAAGGGGTGATTTTCCTTGCGTGTGCTCTCAAGAACTTGAGCATTTCCATATTCATCAGGGGGCTTTACCAATATCCGCATCAAGGATCCTGGCTACACAACATACTACCATGATGGATATTGATGGAAGGCGCGGATGCAAAGGAAGACAAACACTTTCTCAGATTTTACCTTAGCAATGCCAAGGAAAAAAATCTGGATGATCGACCGAGAGACATTTAGCACTCCGCTTCTAATGTTCTCCTTGATGTTCTAGCTACCACGGTCATGCTTAAAAAGCATAAACATGGCCATCAAGTAAAGGGCGGACTTCGGGAACACAAAAATCCAAAAGGGACAACTAGGGAGTAAATCCTATGAAATCCTTATGGGGAGGTGGCCAACTTCCTCAATCAAGATAGTACAATAATAGGTCTTCCAGCTGGGTGTGTTGGCCACGACATCCACTTAACCGGTTTCAGAGAGACCAATATTATAGTTCTTGCGAAATGTTCCAACCATCATATCTGCCTGAGATTCAGATATGGTTCATGTCGGAATATTCCAGACTCGTCAAGTCTAGAAAGAAAAGTGAAAGTTTGCAACACAAATCGACGAGATGATGTTGCGAGATTCTCGGGAAATGAACTACGATAGCAAGCTCGAAAACATGAGCTGGTTCTGCCACACACATGTGAACACGCTGTCCTAGACAAGCATGATCACGTAGTAGTCTTATAATAAAACACTACCGAGTTCTGGTGAGGAACCATCATTGTGGATAATGAAGTCCTTGATTAAGCCCAGGTTAGCTCTTAAAAGGAACTTTTTCTCCTTGAACAAATCAATCAGTGGCTTAGTGTGCTACGGAATTCATATGGAATGAAGTGATCAGTCTAATAGACCACAGAATACTTCGCACGTGCATAAATGACTTGGGATGATTCCAGAGGAGGTAAAAACATGCTTTCTCGAATTCATGGCGGCAACTTGCATCAAATGCACATGAATTAGAGGAAGTCACTTCTTTCATCCAAGCATATGCTTCATGGACGGAACACGAAAGCATTGTTCACAAGGTTTCCAACACTAGGTGGATGTTCAACATGAATCATGGGGAAGGTAAAAATGTTGCTGATGGGATCAACAACAATTCATCCAGGTTTCCATATAAGTGGAATACCACAATTATGTGAACAAGGTGATATCATTGGTCAGACCCGAAAGATATAATGGTGTATGCTCGAGGAAACAACCACGAGTAAGACAACATTACGAGTATCATTGGTTCTGATTTGATTTGACGATAGAACATACCCAAATAAAAGATTGGATAAGATAATAGATCTAACAATTGACCACGAGGATCAATCAAGGAAGATATCATCTTTCTTCAACACACACGCACAAGGATATCCCTTTGGAATGAACTAAGTCGGACAAGCTTTTATCTTCCAACTCTCCAAGTTGTTGCTTAGCTTAACCAACTAGCTCAGGGTATCCAGCATATATTCTTGGGGAAAGGGTGGTTTACAGGAAACCAACTTGATGACGAACTCAACATACCGGTCAGGTGACGACCTGGTGATACTTCCGAGAAGATATTTGGAAAATCATGAACCAACGATATGTTACTAAGCTCGAGAGCTTTCGAGGCAAGGCGATATGATCAAAAAAGCGAGGAATTGACACAATCCTAACTTATTGATCGGAGAGTGCACCAGAAATAAGGACTAGGTAGCCCGATCAACCTTAGGATGATGACTCAATAATCAACACACTAAGAATGATGTTAGTGTCCATTTAACTACCAAGCAGCGGAGTTGCTAGGAGTATAGATTTCACACATCATGATTCACTTGTCGGCCTTCCGGTTACAATAACGCGGGGACCGAGAAATATATAATGACAGTGAGAAGTATCACTACGTCAAGAATCCATAAGAGAAGGTGCAATCCTCATGACATTCCTGACATAAAGTGGGTAATACTTCAGGGTAGAACAAAACAAAAGCTGGATTGGCATTTTGATCTACGAAGTAGAACTACTTTGACCCAATCCTCGAAATGGATAAGGTACTGGGTTTGTTTCTCCTAGTCCTTCCGGAATAGAATGGCATGACGGACCACAAGAGTAATAGGCATCGATGAACCAATGCACGCATGCTCTTGACTATCAATTGATAGACGGGGGTCAGAATAGAACTAAGGAGGGACAACTCAAGGAGCATATAACTTTCTGAGTTGTGGATGCATAGATTAGTATGTCGAACCAAGTTCGACATATTTCTTCCGGATAACCCATGCAAAAAGGTAGAACTGGCAGAGTAACAACAAGGAATCGAGAACTTGTCAAGAGCACTTTGGTTGTGATCTTTTGGTTCAAAGAACTTCTGCCATAAGTGGTTCATATTATTTGGAAGAAGGAAATACCACGAACATCGAGGACTAATGCAGAGGTTACCAATATCCTAAAGGAACTAGCAAACACTATCAATATGAGGTAAGTAGGGTGAATCTTGGGTTCAAAACCCTAGGAATAGAATACCTACTAACTATATTGCATCACTGGACGCTTTCAAGAATGATGGCTAGAATGATCACACTGGGGACACAAAACATGGCTAGATTACTAGGTGATCCCCTAACATACCTAGGGTCATATTAATAGTTCCAACATATACATCGAGGCAATAGAGTACCTCAACTCTCTGATTAGTGTGGTTAATCTGGCACAAAGGAACTTCGGAACGGTAAGAAGGGATTTCCAAATGCATCAGACAATTTAGAGACCTGCGATGACTCAGACAGCATAACAACTGTATATGCTCGAAAAGATTTGAGACAACCTACAAAAATGGTGGCTTAACCACTCAGAAGCACAATATCAAGGTTTCGAGATCAACAGTTAACATACGGAAGTAGTAGGAACTGAACTGAGACTTAAATCCAACAATCTTATAAGTCTATGGATTAGTAACACGTGATCCTGATAGAAAGAAGAGAAAGCCTAGTTCCTTAAACATGTAGGAAAGATAAGGTGACTCAGATCAGAAGGCATAAGGTATAAGGAGCAAAAAGAGCCTTACGTTCCATCCCACAATCAATTCCCTTATATAACTAAAGAATTTCTAGACTCAACTTTGACCAGTTTGGCTTGGTAATCCTACAGGCAGTCAGGCTCTGATACCAAAGCTGCCAGGACCCCGATCCAATGCCACACTGATCTAGCATGTAACATCTCATATCACTTTGCGGCCTCCCGCATGGTATTCCCATGGGTGTCGCCTTACCAGGCCCATGACCGTTTGTGCCTTTTGGCTCACGTATATGATAGTGTCGCTAGGATCCATATGACAAAGAACCAGGGCTGACATGACTAGTCGTGAACCCAAAGTGGCGCTAACTTACAGGGACAGGCATATATGACCCAACAGCGAACGTGTCGATCAACAGCGAGTGAATCCGGGCTGTAGCAGCTGGGCTAGCAGGACTCCAGAGAATCCGGGCTGTAGCAGGCTAATAGGACTCTGGTAGACACCCCGTGACATTTCCCCCAAGGGACAGACACATGAACGAAGAAGGACACATGCCGGCCATGCTAAGTGTTCTGGAACAGTAGCAAGCTACCATGGCTCAGTGGAAGCACTAGGAGACATTTCCCGGTAAGAGAGGCTACCAAGGATAAACAACTAGGTTGTCAGATCCACACATACCAAGCATTTCAATAACATACACACAATACGCTCGATATGTGCAAATACAACATGGCATCACAACATGACTCTTCGACTCAAGTATTTTATTCAATAGGCTCCTAGGAGTGAGATATTACAAACATGGGTCTCCTGACCCAACATTTAGAGCATACAAGTCAAAGCACACGCGGAAGCTTAACATGTCTGAGTACATACAACTATAAATGAAAAAGGCTGAGAAACCTGACTATCTATCAAATCCTGCCGAGGGCACAAGATCATAGCTGAGATAACAAGCTAAACGTCGAAGCCCACGCAGAACTACTAGCGAGACTAAAGTCTCTCTGCAAAACATAAAATAGGCAAACGTGAGTACAAATGTACCCAGCAAGACTTACACCAGAACTAACTACATATACATCATTATCAACAAAGGGGGGGGGTGGAGTTTAACTGCAGCAAGCCAGCTTTGACTCGGTGGCTTTCCTGAACTACGACTCCAAGTAACTCTTTGAGGTGGCGCACACGAGTCCACATATTCACCATATCAATACACCACTATGGATCCGCTCCCGTCTCCCTACGAGAACGCCATTCATAGCACTGACGCTTATCTTGTGCATTTTAGCGTATCCAATTTCACTTGTCTATGAACTGTATAGACAACCCAGAGGTCGTTTACCGCAGACACGGCCATTCGAATAGATCATATTAACCCTGTAGGGGTGTACTTCTTCACACACGCTCTCGCCACTTACCGCCATGTACACGTCATGTATCTCGGCAACCTTCAAGCGGAAGCCTAGCGAGGGTGCCGGCCACGACCTGACTAACCATGCAAGTCTCTAGTCTAGGTTTATCGCCTATTCGGGTTCCATCCGCAAGGATATCCGGCCGGGGTGTCGCTCATGGCCCCAAATGATGTGAGCAGGGTTCCCAAGCCCACCATCCGGGTGCCACTATGCCTAGTCTGTCCCAAGCCCACCTGTACCGGGTGCCACTTGGTAGACTACTACCACTACCTGCAAACACCAAGAACTAGTTGCAACTCCTGGACAGAGATCGAGTTGATTAATAAGCCGAGAGGGGCACTTAAGCATTCCAATGCGTGGTAGTAGCTGTTCATGGATCACAAACACAGAACTCAGTTCCTGACGACGGCTTCAATGAGACAATCCACCATGTACTCCTACACGGCCTCTCACCGCTACCTTTACCAAATCGTGTTCACACACTTAGCTCACACACAGTAAGACATGTTCATCACCATTCCAATTCGTCCCCGATGAATCAGAACC
Organism: Triticum dicoccoides; assembly: GCF_002162155.2. NCBI lineage: Eukaryota > Viridiplantae > Streptophyta > Magnoliopsida > Poales > Poaceae > Triticum > Triticum dicoccoides. The sequence goes on from NC_041391.1 coordinate 548,662,502, forward strand.
GACTCAACTCTAAGGAGTAGCAGGCATGACAAACAAGCATAAATGAGTAGACACATCATGGCTCAAACAACTCCTGCTCATGCTAGTGGGTTTCATCTATTTACTGTGGCAATGACAAGTCATGCAGAGGAAAGGGGTTCAACTACCGCAGCATGTAACCCTTGAATCATTGCTTTCCTAATGAAGTAAAAGAGAGCAGGAGCGAGAGAGTGGTATTGTATCAGAATGAACAAGGGGTTTTTGCTTGCCTGGCACTTCTGAAGATAGTATAGTTCTTCATCGGTGTCATCGAACTCATCGTCGGAACCACGTCTATCGGGAGGGAACAAACACCGGCAAATAAGGAAGAACACAATCAATGCAATGCACAACATGATGCATGATCATGACATGGCAATATGCTGTGGTTTGAGCTAATGCAACTAGCAGCAGGTTAAATGGAGTTGGTTTGAATCTAAGATTCAAATTCAAACTCCATATATGACATTTCAAATGCCATTAATTCAAATTGTTGTATATATCAGCTTTAAGTTGTTCAAATATGCATGATAATGCCATAAACAGATTCATTGGATTTTTCTGGTCATTTTTCATATATAACTTATTTCATTCGGAGTTACGATTAATTTTCTATGATTTTTTGAAGTTTGGAGTATTTTCTTGAATTTCCTGAATTAATAAAAATCCAGAAAATGTATTACTGCGCCAGCATGACGACTGAGTGACGTCAGCGAGTCAACAGCTAGCCAGGGTCAAACTTTACAAGCGGGGACCACCGGTCAGTGACACAGGGGGTTAACCCCGTGTTGACTAGGACTTTGACCCGCCGCGGGGCCCGCTGTCAGTGACTAGTTGAGGTCCAGCTGGCGAGGATTAGCGCTAATGACCCGCCACATCGGCTGTCACCGAAGTTCGGCCGGCGGCGACAAAACCCGTGGCAGCAACGTGCCGGACTTGCACTAAAGGCGACGAGGGCGGCGGCTAAGGGCACCGGGGCGTAGCCCGGGCTCACCCGCATCCAGGGATGCAGGTGGGACGCGGCGAGGACGGCGCGGCTCGCCGGAGCAGAGCTCGTGGCGGCGGCCGAAGCTCGGCTTGAGCGGGCGCAAGACTGCAGGGCACGGGGAGGCCGGATGAGGTGTGCCACGGCTTCCTGGATCCTCTTAGAGCTCGTCTACGAGCTCGAACGCGGCGTACACTAGGCAGAACGATGGCTGCGACATGGCCGTGCGGCGGCGAGCTTTAGCAGAGGTGGGAATGGAGCTAGAGCATGCAAACACGAGGGGAAGAAGAGGGGTTCGGGGCAGGGGCTCACTGCGAGTCCAACGAGTGCGAGGGCGAGGTCGGGGACGCCCTGTAGCTCCCGAATTGACGACGACGATCCACGGTGGCCGGCGATGGAAATGGCGATGTTGGCAATGTTGTAGGGCGCCCGAGGACGCGTGTCTCGTCTGGGATGATGCATACGGCAATACGAAGCCGATGGAAATGACTTTTTCTCGAGGGATGGCCGGTGAGCGCTGTGGCAGTGTGCGGCGGTGACGGCAGCAGTCAGGCGAGAGAGAGAGATCCAGGGAAGGGGGTGAGAGCGCGGGAGAGTATGAGAGAGAGGCAGGGAGGTGTGTGGCGCCCTCTGGGCGTGTCGGGGAGAAGGCGGCAAGCAGGACGTGGCCCTGTGCGTGCCGGCGTGCGGAGAACACATGCATTGCGTCCTTCTGGCATGAGGTGGGAGATGACTGGCAGCGGTGGTGGACTGGGCCAGCTCCTGGGCTGCACAGTGCTGGGCCGGGTGGGGCGCAAGGTAAGCCCAGGTAACTCCTCTCTCTCTCTTTTATTTCTGTTACCTTTTCTAATTTCTGTTTTTCTGTTCTGGTTTAAAATAAATAGTAAACCATTCATAAAATCCTGGAAATAATTATGGTTGCTTTCTGAGTTACTCCAGTGACCCTTAACAATTTCCAACATTTTTGGAGCATCTAAAATATATATAGCATTTAAATAGCTCCAATTCAAATATAGTTGAATTAATTCAAAGTCCAAATATGTCCTGCAAAAATATCAACCATTTTTGGTAGATGCTTCCACCTTGATCCAGAAATGATGAACATTTTTAAAGGGCATTTTGAAATCATTGAAAAAGATTTTAGTTGAAGCTATTTGAATTCCTTTTGATGCTAGAGTTTGAACATCCCCATTTCAAATTTCCCTTGAATTCAAACATTATGCATGGATGCTTTAATGCAACTAGTTACAAGCAATGTTAGGGTTGTGACAATGATATCCAGTTATACCTGTCAATTAGTTGCAAACAATAAGTGCTAGACCAACTTCTTTATTCAGATTTGGACGGTCTCTTACTATAGCTTCAATTCTGCATACTTGTCCTAGTAAGCTCACAAGTAATGACTGATTCACAACCCTATGCTTGCCTTGTCATATTCGTTGTCAATATTCTTTGTGGGTGGACCACCCTGTTTCAAAATACTGGAAATGCAGACCTAAGTGAATAGTATTTCTCTATGTGATCTCTTCCATCATGTGTGGGCAACGAACACTGCATTGTATAGAAAGAAAGTGTCATATCCACATCTTACATAGACTACAATCTTTTACATGGAATACAATCTGCCTGCTTGCTTTGTGTCACACTACCAGCACTCCACCCTTGAAGCTAAACATTATGCCACTCGTAATTTCTTAGTTTATTTGTTTAAATATGAATTTGATATGATTCTAATGTTCCTATTCAGTTTTGAAATGTGTGTCCACCTGTTCTAGAGACATTTATAGAGACATAAGAGGTTTATATTTCTGTGTGTGGTCTGGTCAGCACGGTTGGGGGATGAACTTTGTATATGCAGGGGTTTGTAGGGAGACACTCTTCGAGTTCAATCCGCAATGCATTCCGTAGATAATCTGACCACTTTTAATGTTTTCATGAATCTTAGGTATTGAACAACATCATAATGATTATGAGCTTGCGCGCATGAAAAGAATAAAGCGGAAAAATGCCATGGCTATCAAAATTGGCATTAAGGGACTGAAATCAAGTCTGGATGCAATGCAACGCAAACGCTCTCCACCTACAGATTCATGCTTAGAATATGATCCTAACAATGATTTTGAGCTAGGGGTAGACCTAAGTCAATGTAGCTCCCTAGTGGAGGATTCAGAGGCAGATGCCCTATCTTATTCACCCATCAAGGTGCTTGCTCTAACTTTGCAAGGTTATATTGGTCGCACATATCTTGCAACTGATGCTTTGGATTGCTTCTACTTTGTTGCACTGCCATTAGCTTAGTTTACACATCGTGTCAGTGAATACGCCCCGCCTATCCATTTTTAGTACATATTCCATCTATCATCATACCATATTTATCCATTCAAATATTGTTCTTTTGTATTAGACGTTCAAAAGGAAGAGGGCTATTGCTAATCGCGAAGGATCACGAACAAAGTATTTGGAAAAGGTAGTGACACCTGATAAATCAAATAGGCCATTAGGTGTAGTTGCAATATCACTAGGCCCAGAAAACACGACCACAACACTAGCAGACTCTAGCCCTACTATACTGGTCATCTCTGATGCCCTAACTCAGCAGACCCCAACTGCTGCAAACAGTATGATGATGCCAATGTCGGTGTCAAAACCGGAAGACCTTGGGGTAGGGGGTCCCGAGCTGTGGATCTAGGATCGATGGGTAACAAGGAACGACGAACATAGTGTTTACCCAGGTTCGGGCCCTCTCGAAGAGGTATAACCCAACGTCCTGCTTGATTGTATTGAATGTATAAGGTGGTTTACAGAGTAGATCTACCTCGAGACTAGTATGAGCTAAAACCTAACGGTATGAGGTGATGAATGTAGCTCTAGCCCTAAAGACTAAAATCCCTTGGTTTATATAGACACTGGTAGGGTTAGGGTTACCGAAGATAGATTAAAACAAGGAACTAAAGAGATCCTCCGCTTTCTTGACTTGGAGGGCACACCACGGCTTCATAGATCTCATGTCATTACACGACTCCACCAGTACGGCCCATGTACTATGGGTCGTCGGCCCGAGGACCCCTTAGTCCATGACTCCCTCACCAGTTGACATAGCACCAGCTCTTCGACACAAAACCCCCATTCCAGCAAAGAGTACACCAAATCTAGTTGCCAAATCCCTTTTCGAATGAGAGAGAGCCCCAATTGCAGCAAATAGGACCCCTATTCCACTTCTTCCCAGACGAAGATTATATTGCTCATGAACTTTATGCACATCGTTCCTTCATGGAAAGATTATACCACAGACAAAGAACAATTTCCAATCTTCCTCGCGCAATGTACTAATGTTATTCATGGTAATTACTGCATATGTTTCTGCTGACAGAAGACACAAGATTTCATTCTTTTAATAGGTGAGGACCAAACTAGATAGTCAATAGGAGCAAGGGTTGGTTGCGCTTTTCAAGCACTCGTTCGTATCGTTCCTACTTGAGGCAAGCGCACTTCGATGGAAAGCCTCTAAATGAAATTTCGGTAAAGTCTCCGGTGCTACATTTATCAGACAGTGACTGGAATAATCTTGTTACACATTGGTCTCATCTGCACTGTAAGGTACTATCTATGGTATCACATCACAATTTGAACTACATTTCTGCATGTGCCTTAAAGTCTCACTTGTATGAAAAATGTTTGCAGAAGAACATTCATTCTCAAGGGACCATAGAATCTCGCAACTATGTTGCACACTGCATTGCTCTTGTGAGTACCTCTTTCCATGTATGACCATACTTAGTTTCACAGCTGGTTGATTATGTAGCATCACTGCACATGTTAGCCTTGTTATCCTCCATTTAGTGGACATTATAAAATATGTATCGGCTCTTACATAAATTTAAAATCAAACCAATGCTTTTTAAGAGGTTTAGCTCTGCAGTCCTCTTGTAAGGACTGAAGGTCGTCTATCATTGTGCTTACATTAACAACTACTCCCTCCATCCCATAATATAAGAGCGTTTTGTACAGTACACCAGTGCACAGAACACTCTTATATTATGGGAAGGAGGGATTGGTTCATTGTGTAGCATTTTGCATCTTATCTCCCTCGCCCACCATTTACTAAAAAATATCAGATCTATATTTAATCTTACCAAAAAGTTGAATACACAGACAATGCCAGTGCAGAAGTGTAGCCCATTGCTCTTGTTAGTACATTTTGTCCTGTAACGCTTGTACTTACATGGATTGGTAGTTGATTATGTAGCACCAATCTATATCTTATCTTTATTATCCTCTATCCCTTCCGGTATTATCATATCTATAATTACTCTCTACAAAATGTAGAGTACATGCAATGCTTATGAAGAAGATCATGTGCTGGAATTCTTGAGTTATCCTTCCCTTGACATGGAAAAGGACATTATAAAGCGAGTGTTAACTGTTATTGTAAGTCAGTCCTTCTAAAGCCTTTATCCTCAACTGATGTTTAATTTTCTCATACTCCCTACCGTCGACTGTTGTTTAGTTTGCTATTTCTATCAAAATGCATGTTCGCAACAACTGTAAGTTCCAAGTTCTAGTTGTAAAACCAAATTCCTTATTCATACCATGCACATTACTCAGTACTCCCTATATGTATGCTTGTTTTTGTGGATCTATAATCCACTGTATGGTGAAGCAGCCCATGTTTGCACCTTGTCATCTCCGGTTTTATCTTACTGACGTGGTTGATGATATGAACAACATGCCATGCACATTAACCAAAATAGATATAATGATTGTCTTTGCCCTTCATCTATGCTTGTTTTGTTGACATGGTAATCCAGTAGTTTGGTGAAGCTCCCCGCATTATAAACAATGCCAAATTATGCTATTGATATTTTGGACTGACTCTTTATTTTCTAATTGGGAATTGGATGGAATTGACAGCACCGTTATCATCTTGGTTTATACACGTGCAAAACTTGTCATCTCTCTACTTGTTTCAGGCTGATATGCCTGATGGCATGCACAAGTCTGCTGAAGGCTATGAGGTAAACCCAACATATATTGCAATAAAGAAGGCAAAACATCTTGAAGATAGTGAGACAACCCCAAAGTCCTGTCTTGATGTAGTGTTCAATTTACTTGAGACTAGCAATCACACAAGCTCACAGAATTCACTATCTGAATTAGTTCGACTTCTTCAGTCCCTTCAAGCAGAAAGGCATTCTTCAACTCAACTTCGACTTGAAGTCCTATCTCTAAGGAAGATCACAGAGAACGCCAATGAGAACCTCATTGCTAAATAGCTACACCTGGATGCTACGACCAACATAATGGGCCAGTCTCACAGCATTGTTCAGCATTTCTCGTGCAAGGCTAACCTTTCTTGAACTGTCTTGGAAGTGGTCTTGGTTCAGTATTATTTTGTTATGTTGTAGTGGTGCCCAGTTTTTGTAATCTGCTTCTTCATTGCACTTTATGATCACTGGTGGTGAACTTCGATGCCCAGTGTATGTAATATACCATAAATCCTTTATCATATAGTGTGGGTCTATTCTAAGTTATGATGCCGTAATTTCTTTATTGTATAGAGTAGGTTTGTTCTTAATTCCCAATAGTTACCATATATGCCATCATTCGCTATCTAAAAAATGGCGACAATCTGATATAGTTGACCGGGCTGAAACATTCACCTTTAATGGGCCTGCATTCTAGCGGGCCACAATTTGCTCGCTCGCAAGTTTCTTGGGCTTGAAAGGCCATTGGGGCCTTCACATTTTGCGCCAGGCCCACAACTTACATGGCCCAACATTCGGCCCAAAGTTTAGTTGGGCCTTTATGTTGGAAATATGCCCTAGAGGCAATAATAAAATGGTTATTATTATATTTCCTCGTTCATGATAATTGTCTATTGTTCATGCTATAATTGTGTTATCCGGAAATCGTAATACATGTGTGAATACATAGACCACAACATGTCCCTAGTGAGCCTCTAGTTGACTAGCTCGTTTATCGATGGATGGTTACGTTTTCCTGACCATGGACATTGGATGTCATTGATAACATGATCACATCATTGCGAGAATGATGTGATGGACAAGACCCAATCCTAAGCATGGCACAAGATCGTGTAGTTTGTTTGCTAGAGCTTTTCTAATGTCAAGTATCGTTTCTTTAGACCATGAGATCGTGTAACTCCCGGATACCGTAAGAGTGCTTTGGGTGTACCAAACGTCACAATGTAACTGGGTGGCTATAAAGTTATACTACAGGTATCTTCGAAAGTGTCTGTTGGGTTGAAGACTGGGATTTGTCACTCTGTATGACGGAGAGGTATCTCTGGGCTCACTCGGTAATGCATCATCATAATGAGCTCAATGTGACCAAGTGGTTGGTCATGGGATCATGCATTATGGTACGAGTAAAGTGACTTGCCGGTAACGAGATTGAACGAGGTATTGGGATACCGACGATCGAATCTCGGGCAAGTAACGTACCGGTTGACAAAGGGAATTTTATACGGGATTACTTGAATCCTCGACATCGTGCTTCATTCGATGAGATCATTGTGGAACATGTGGGAGCAAACATGGGTATCCAGATCCCGCTGTTGGTTATTGGCCGGGGAGTCGTCTCGGTCATGTCTGCGTGTCTCCCGAACCCGTAGGGTCTACACACTTAAGGTTCGATGACGCTAGGGTTGTAGAGATATTAGTATGCGGTAACCCGAAATTTGTTCGGAGTCCCGGATGAGATCCCGGATGTCACGAGGAGTTCCAGAATGGTCCGGAGGTGAAGATTTATATATAGGAAGTCCAGTTTCGGCCACCGGGGAAGTTTTGGGGGTCACCGGTATTGTACCGGGACCACCGGAAGGGTCCCGGGGGTCCACCGGGTGGGGCCACCTATCCCGGAGGGCCAGATGGGATGAAGTGGGAAGGGAACCAGCCCCTGGTGGGCTGGTGCGCCCACCTTGGGCCTCCCCCTACGCCTAGGGTTGGAAACCCTAGGGGTGGGGGGCGCCCCAGACATGGGGGGCAAGTCCCCCCCTTGGCCGTCGCCCCCCCCCCCCCCTTGAGATTGGATCTCTAGGGGGCCGGCGCCCCCAGGGCCCCTATATAAAGAGGGGAGAGGGAGGGCTGCGCACCCTAGCCCCTGGAGCCTCCCTCTCCCCCCGTAACACCTCTCCCTCTCGCTGAGCTTGGCGAAGCCCTGCTGAGATCACCACTACTTCCACCACCACACCATCGTGCTGCTGGATCTCCATCAACCTCTCCTTCCCCCTTGCTGGATCAAGAAGGAGGAGACGTCTTGCCCAACCGTACGTGTGTTGAACGTGGAGGTGCCGTACGTTCGACGCTAGGATCATCGGTGATTTGGATCACAACGAGTACGACTCGATCAACCCCGTTCTCTTGAACGCTTCCGCTCGCGATCTACAAGGGTATGTAGATGCACTCCTCTCTCTCGTTGCTAGGTGACTCCATAGATTGATCTTGGTGATGTGTAGAATTTTTTTATTTTCTGCAACGTTCCACAACAGTGGCATCATGAGCTAGGTCTATGCGTAGTTTGTATGCACGAGTAGAACACAAGATTGTTGTGGGCGTTGGTTTTGTCAATTCTCTTGCCACTACTAGTCTTATCTTGTTTCGGCGGCATCGTGGGATGAAGCGGCCCGGACCGACCTTACACGTACGCTTACGTGAGACAGGTTCCACCGACTGACATGCACTAGTTGCATAAGGTGGCTAGCGCGTGTCTGTCTTACCCACTTTAGTCGGATCGGATTCGATGAAAAGGGTCGTTATGAAGGGTAAATAGAAATTGGCATATCACGTTGTGGTTTTGGCATAGGTAAGAAACGTTCTTGCTAGAAACCTATAGCAGCCACGTAAAAACATGCAACAACAATTAGAGGACGTCTAACTTGTTTTTGCAGCATATGCCTTGTGATGTGATATGGCCAAAAGGATGTGACGAATGAAATATATGTGATGTATGAGATTGATCATGTTCTTGTAATAGGAATCACGACTTGCATGTTGATGAGTATGACAACCGGCAGGAGCCATAGAATTTGTCTTTATTTTTTGTATGACCTGCGTGTCATTGAATAACGCCATGTAATTACTTTACTTTATTGCTAAACACCTTAGCCATAGAAGTAGAAGTAATCATTGGCGTGACAACTTCATGAAGACACGATGATGGAGATCATGGTGTCATGCCGGTGACGATGATGATCATGGCACCCCGAAGATGGAGATCAAAAGGAGCAAAATGATATTGGCCATATCATGTCACTATTTGATTGCATGTGATGTTTATCATGTTTTGATTCTTATTTGCTTAGTATGACGGTAGTAAATAAGATGATCCCTCATAATAATTTCAAGAAAGTGTTCCCCCTAACTGTGCGCCGTTGCGAAAGTTCGTTGTCTCGAAGCACATACAACGGGTGTTAAGCCAGATTTACACATGCAAAACACTTAGGTTGACTTGACGAGCCTAGCATGTATAGACATGGCCTCGGAACACAAGATACTGAAAGGTCGAACATGAGTCGTATAGAAGATATGATCAACATGAAGATGTTCACCGATGATGACTAGTCCGTCTCACGTGATGATCGGACACGGCCTAGTTGACTCGGATCATGGATCACTTAGATGACTAGAGGGATGTCTATCTGAGTGGGAGTTCATTATATAATTTGATTAGATGAACTTAATTATCATGAACTTAGTGTAAAATCATTGCAATATGTCTTGTTGATCAAATGGCCCACGCTAATGTTGCCCTCAACTTCAACGCGTTCCTAGAGAAAACCAAGCTGAAAGACGATGGCAGCAACTATACGGATTGGGTCTGGAACTTGCGGATCATCCTCATAGCTGCCAAGAAAGCATATGTCCTAGATGCACTGCTAGGTGAAGCACCCATTTTCCCAGCAACTCAAGAAGTTATGAACGCCTGGCAGTCGCATAGTGATGATTACTCCCTGGTTCAGTGCGGCATGCTTTACAGCTTATAACCGGGGCTCCAAAAGCGTTTTGAGTAGCACGGAGCATATGAGATGTTCCAAGAGCTGAAAATGCTTTTCCAAGCTCACGCCCGGGTCGAGAGATATGAAGTCTCCGACAAGTTCTACAGTTGTAAGATGGAGGAGAATGGTTCTGTCAGCGAGCACATACTCAAAATGTCTGGGTTGCACAACCGCTTATCTCAACTAGGAGTTAATCTCCCGGATGACACGGTGGTCGACAGAATCCTCCAGTCGCTCCCACCTAACTACAAGAGCTTTGTGATGAACTTCAATATGCAGGGGATGGTGAAAACTATTCCTGAGGTGTATTCAATGTTGAAATTGAAGGAAATATGCCCTAGAGGCAATAATAAAGTTATTATTTATTTCCTTATTTCATGATAAATGTTTATTATTCATGCTAGAATTGTATTAACCGGAAACGTAATACATGTGTGAATACATAGACAAACATAGTGTCACTAGTATGCCTCTACTTGACTAGCTCGTGAATCAAAGATGGTTAAGTTTCCTAGCCATAGACATGAGTTGTCATTTGATTAACGGGATCACATCATTAGGATAATGATGTGATTGACATGACCCATTACGTTAGCCTAGCACTTGATCGTTTAGTATGTTGCTATTGCTTTCTTCATGACTTATACATGTTCCTGTAACTATGAGATTATGCAACTCCCGTTTATCGGAGGAACACTTTGGGTGCTACCAAACGTCACAACGTAACTGGGTGATTATAAAGGAGTACTACAGGTGTCTCCAAAGGTACATGTTGGGTTGGCGTATTTCGAGATTAGGTTTTGTCACTCTGATTGTCGGAGAGGTATCTCTGGGCCCTCTCGGTAATGCACATCACTATAAGCCTTGCAAGCAATGTAGCTAATGAGTTAGTTACAGAATGATGCATTACATAATGAGTAAAGAGACTTGCTGGTAACGAGATTGAACTAGGTATTGGATACCGACGATCGAATCTCGGGCAAGTAACATACCGATGACAAAGGGAACAACGTATGTTGTTATGCGGTTTGACCGATAAAGATCTTCGTAGAATATGTAGGAGCCAATATGGACATCCAGGTTCCGCTATTGGTTCTTAACCGAGAATAGTTCTAGGTCATGTCTACATAGTTCTTGAACCCGTAGGGTCCGCACGCTTAACGTTACGATGACAGTTTTATTATGAGTTTATAAGTTTTGATGTACCGAATAAGTTCGGAGTCCCGGATGAGATTGGGGACATGACGAGGAGTCTCGAAATGGTCGATACGTAAAGATCGATATATTGGACGACTATATTCGGAGTTCGGAAAGGTTCCGCGTGATTCGGGTATTTTTCAGAGTACCGGAGAGTTACAGGAATTCGTATTGGGCCTCAATGGGCCATACGGGAAAGGAGAGAAAGGGCCAAAAGGGTGGCCGCACCCCTCCCCTTGGACTAGTCCGAATTGGACTAGGGAGGGGGGGCGCCCCCTTCCTTCCTTCTCCTTCTCTCTTCCCTTTCCTTCTCTCCTACTCCTACTACATGGAAGGGTTCCTAGTTCTACTAGGAAAGGGGGAATCCTACTCCCGGTGGGAGTAGGACTCCCCTAGGGCGCGCCATAGAGAGGGCCGGCTCTCCCCCTCCTCCACTCCTTTATATACGGGGGCAGGGGGCACCCCATAGACACACAAGTTGATCTACGGATCGTTCCTTAGCCGTGTGCGGTGCCCCCCTCCACCATATTCCACCTCGGTCATATCGTCGTGGAGTTTAGGCGAAGCCCTGCGCCGGTAGAACATCATCATCGTCACCACGCCGTCGTGCTGACGGAACTCATTCCCGACGCTTTGCTGGATCGGAGCCCTGGGATCATCATGGAGCTGAACGTGTGCTGAACTCGGAGGTGCCGTACGTTCGGTACTTGGATCGGTCGGATCGTGAAGACGTACGACTACATCAACCGCGTTGTCATAACGCTTCCGCTTACGGTCTATGAGGGTACGTGGAAAATACTCTCCCCTCTCGTTGCTATGCCATCACCATGATCTTGCGTGTGTGTAGGAATTTTTTTGAAATTACTACGTTCCCCAACAGTGGTATCCGAGCCTGGTTTTATGCATAGATGTCATATGCACGAGTAGAACACAAGTGAGTTGTGGGCGATACAAGTCATACTGCTTACCAGCATGTCATACTTTGGTTCGGCGGTATTGTGAGATGAAGCGGCCCGGACCGACATTACGCGTACGCTTACACGAGACTGGTTTCACCGTTACGAGCACTCGTGCTTAAAGGTGGCTGGCGGGTGTCTGTCTCTCTCACTTTAGCTGAATCGAGTGTGGCTATGCCCGGTCCTTGCGAAGGTTAAAACAGCACTAACTTGACGAACTATCGTTGTGGTTTTGATGCGTAGGTAAGAACGGTTCTTGCTAAGCCCGTACCAGCCACGTAAACTTTGGAACAACAAAGTAGAGGACGTCTAACTTGTTTTTGCAGGGCATGTTGTGATGTGATATGGTCAAGATGTGATGCTATATTTTATTGTATGAGATGATCATGTTTTGTAACCGAAGTTATCGGCAACTGGCAGGAGCCATATGGTTGTCACTTTATTGTATGAAATGCAAACGCCCTGTAATTTCTTTACTTTATCACTAAGCGGTAGCGATAGTCGTAGAAGCAATAGATGGCGTAACAACAATGATGCTACGATGGAGATCAAGGTGTCGCGCCGGTGACGATGGCGATCACGATGGTGCTTTGAAGATGGAGATCACAAGCACAAGATGATGATGGCCATATCATATCACTTATATTAATTGCATGTGATGTTTATCCTTTATGCATCTTATCTTGCTTTGATTGACGGTAGCATTTTAAGATGATCTCTCACTAATTATCAAGAAGTGTTCTCCCTGATTATGCACCATTGCGAAAGTTCTTCGTGCTGAGACACCACGTGATGATCGGGTGTGATAGAATCTACGTTCAAATACAACGGGTGCAAAACAGTTGCACATGCGGAATACTCAGGTTAAACTTGACGAGCCTAGCATATACAGATATGGCCTCGGAACACGGAGACCGAAAGGTCGAACATGAATCATATAGTAGATATGATCAACATAGTGATGTTCACCATTGAAACTACTCCATCTCACGTGACGATCGGACATGGTGTAGTTGATATGGATCACGTAATCACTTAGAGGATTAGAGGGATGTCTATCTAAGTGGGAGTTCTTAAGTAATATGATTAAATGAACTTAAATTTATCTTGAACTTAGTCCTGGTAGTATTTTGCAAATTATGTTGTAGATCAATAGCTTGCGTTGTTGCTTTCATATGTTTATTTTGATATGTTCCTAGAGAAAATTGTGTTGAAAGATGTTAGTAGCAATGATGCGGATTCGATCCATGATCTGAGGTGTATCCTCATTGCTGCACGGAAGAAATATGTCCTTAATGCACCGCTAGGTGACAGACCTATTGCAGGAGCAGATGCAGACGTTATGAACGTTTGGCTAGCTCAATATGATGACTACTTGATAGTTTAGTGCACCATGCTTAACGGCTTAGAATCGGGACTTCAAAGACGTTTTGAACGTCATGGACCATATGAGATGTTCCAGGAATTGAAGTTAATATTTCAAAGCAAATACCCGAGTTGAGAGATATGAAGTCTCCAACAAGTTCTATAGCTAAAAGATGGAGGAGAATCACTCAACTAGTGAGCATGTGCTCAGATTGTCTGGGTACTTCAATCGCTTGAATCAAGTGGGAGTTAATCTTTCAGATAAGATAGTGATTGACAGAATTCTCTAGTCACCATCACTAAGTTACTAGAACTTCGTGATGAACTATAGTATGCAAGGGATGACGAAAACGATTCCCGAGCTCTTCGTGATGTTGAAATCGACGAAGGTAGAAATCAAGAAAGAGCATCAAGTGTTGATGATTGAAAAGACCACTAGTTTCAAGAAAAGGGCAAAGGGAAAGAAAGGGAAACTTCAAGTAGAATGGCAAACAAGTTATCACTCCCATGAAGAAGACCAAAGCTGGACCAAAGCCTGAAACTGAGTGTTTACACTGCAAAGGAAATGGTCACTGGAAGCGGAAATGCCCTGAATATTTGGTGGATAAGAAGGATGGCAAAGTGAACAAGGGTATATTTGATATACAGGTGTTTGATGTGTGCCTTACTAGTGTTTATAGTAGCCCCTGGGTATTTGATACTTGTTCGGTTGCTAAGATTAGTAACTCGAAACAAGAGTTACATAATAAACAGAGACTAGTTGAGGGGAAGTGACGATGAGTGTTGGAAATAGTTCCAATATTGATATGATCATCATCACACACTCCCTATATTTTCGAGATTAGTGTTAAACCTAAATAAATGTTATTTAGCGTTTGCGTTGAGCATGAATATGATTTGATCATGTTTATTGCGATACGGTTATTCATTTGAAGTTAAAGAATAATTGTTATTCTGTTTACATGAATAAGACCTTCGATGGTTATACACCCAATGAAAATAGTTTGTTGGATCTCGATCGTAGTGATACACATATTCATAATATTGATGCCAAAAGATGCAATGTTAATAATGATAGTGCAACTTATTTGTGGCACTGCCGTTTGGGTCATAGCGGTATAAAGCGCATGAAGAAACTCTACAAAGATGGATTTTCGGAATCACTTGGTTATGAATCATTTGATGCTTGCGAACCGTGCCTTTTGGGCAAGATGACTAAAACTCCGTTCTCCGGAACAATGGAACAAGCTACTGATTTATTGGAAATAATACATACCAATGTATGTGATGCAATGAGTGTTGATGCTCGTGGCAAGTATCATTATTTTTTGACCTTCACAAAATGATTTGAGCAGATATGGGTATATCTACTTGATGAAACATAAGTCTGAAATAATTGAAAGGTTCAAAGAATTTCAGAGTGAAGTGGAAAAATCATCGTAACAAGAAAATAAAGTTTCTGCGATCTGATCGCGGAGATGAATGTTTGAGTTACGAGTTTGGTCTTCAATTAAAACAATGTGGAATAGTTTCACACCTCACGCCACCTGGAACACCACAACGTTATGGTGTGTCCGAACGTCGTAACCGCACTTTATTGGATATGGTGCGATCTGTGATGTCTCTTACTGATTTACCACTATTGCTTTGGGGTTATGCATTAGAGACAGCTGCATTCACGTTAAAAGGGCACCATCTAAATGCGTTGAGACGACAACATATGAACTGTGGTTTAACAAGAAACCCAAGTTGTCGTTTCTTAAAGTTTGGGGCTGCGATGCTTATGTGAAAAAGTTTCATCCTGATAAGCTCAAACCCAAATCGGAGAAGTGTGTCTTCATAGAATACCCAAATGAAACTGTTGGGTAATCCTTCTATCACAGATCCGAAGGCAAAACATTCGTTGCTAAGAATGGATCCTTTCTAGAGAAGGAGTTTCTCTCGAAAGAAGTGAGTGGGAGGAAAGTAGAGCTTGATAAGGTAATTTGTACCTTCTCCCGAATTGGAAAGTAGTTCATCACGGAAATCAGTTCCAGTGATTCCTACACCAACTAGTGAGGAAGCTAATGATGATGATCATGAAACTTCATATCAAGTTACTACAAAACCTCGTAGGTCTTCCAAAGTACAGTCCGCACTAGAGTAGTACGGTAATACTGATCTGGAAGTCATGTTACTAGACTATGATGAACCTACGAACTATGAGGAAGCGATGACGAGCCCAGATTCCGCAAAATGTCTTGAGGCCATAAAATCTGAGATATGATCCATGTATGAGAACAAAGTATGGACTTTGATTGACTTGCTCGATGATCAGCAAGCCATGTTAAATGGATCTTCAAGAGGAAGACGGACACTGATAGTAGTGTTACTATCCACTAAGTTCGACTTGTTGCAAAAGGTTTTCAACAAGTTCAAGGGGTTGAATACGATGAGATTTTCTCACTCGTATCGATGCTTAAGTCTGTCCGAATCATGTTAGCAATTGCCACATTTTATGAAATCTGGCAAATGGATGTCAAAACTGCATTCCTTAATGGATTTATTAAAGAAGAGTTGTATATGATGCAATCAGAAGGTTTTGTCAATCCTAAAGATGCTAACAAAGTGTGCAAGCTCCAGCAATCCATCAATGGACTGGTGCAAGCATCTCGGAGTTGGAATATACACTTTGATGAGTGGATCAAAGCATATGGTTTTATACAGACTTTTGGAAAGGCCTGTATTTACAAGAAAGTGAGTGGGAGCACTACAACCTTTCTGATAAGTATATGTAAATGACATATTATTAATTGGAAATGATGTAGAATTTTCTAGAAAGCATAAAGGAATGTTTGAAAGGAGTTTTTCAAAGAAAGACCTCGGTGAAACTGCTTACACATTGAGCATCAAGATCTATATAGATAGATCAAGACGCTTGATAAGTTTTTTTCAATGAGTACATACCTTGATAAGATTTTAAAGTAGTTCAAAATGGAACAGTCAAAGAAGGAGTTCTTGCCTGTGTTGCAAGGTGTGAAAGTGAGTAAGACTCAAATCCCGACCACGGCAGAAAATAGAAAAGAGAATGAAAAGTCATTCCCTATGCCTCAGTCATAGGTTCTATAAAGTATGCTATGCTGTGTACCAGACCTATTGTATACCTTTCTCTGAGTTTGGGAAAGGAATACAATTTTGATCTAATAGTAGATCATTGGATAGCGGTCAAGAATATCCTTAGTGAGGACTAAGGAAATATTTCTCGATAATGGAAGTGATAAAAGAGCTCGTCGTAAAAAGTTACAACTATGCAAGCTTTTACACCAATCCAGATGACTCTAAGTCTCAATATAGATACATATTGAAAGTGGGAGCAATTAGCTAGAGTAGCTCCGTGCAGAGCATTGTAGACATAGAATATTTGCAAAATACATACGGCTCTGAATATGACAGACCCGTTGACTAAGCTTCTCTCACGAGCAAAACATGATCACACCTCAGTACTCTTTGGGTGTTAATCACATAGCTATGTGAACTAGATTATTGACTCTAGTAAACCCTTTGGGTGTTAGTCACATGACGATGTGAACTATGGGTGTTAATCATATACAGATATGAATGTTAGTGTTAAATCACATGGCGATCTGAACTAGATTATTGACTCTAGTGCAAGTGGGAGACTGAAGGAAATATGCCCTAGAGGCAATAATAAAGTTATTATTTATTTCCTTATTTCATGATAAATGTTTATTATTCATGCTAGAATTGTATTAACCGGAAACATAATACATGTGTGAATACATAGACAAACATAGTGTCACTAGTATGCCTCTACTTGACTAGCTCGTGAATCGAAGATGGTTAAGTTTCCTAGCCATAGACATAAGTTGTCATTTGATTAACGGGATCACATCATTAGGAGAATGATGTGATTGACATGACCCATTACGTTAGCCTAGCATTTGATCATTTAGTATGTTGCTATTGCTTTCTTCATGACTTATACATGTTCCTGTAACTATGAAATTATGCAACTCCCATTTACCGAAGGAACACTTTGGGTGCTACCAAACGTCACAACGTAACTGGGTGATTATAAAGGAGTACTACAGGTGTCTCCAAAGGTACATGTTGGGTTGGCATATTTCGAGATTAGGTTTTGTCACTCCGATTGTCGGAGAGGTATCTCTGGGCCCTCTCGGTAATGCACATCACTATAAGCCTTGCAAGCAATGTAGCTAATGAGTTAGTTACGGAATGATGCATTACGTAACGAGTAAAGAGACTTGCCGGTAATGAGATTGAACTAGGTATTGGATACCGACGATCTAATCTCGGGCAAGTAACATACCGATGACAAAGGGAACAACGTATGTTGTTATGCGGTTTGACCGATAAAGATCTTCATAGAATATGTAGGAGCCAATATGGACATCCAGGTTCCGCTATTGGTTATTGACCGAGAATAGTTCTAGGTCATGTCTACATAGTTCTCGAACCCGTAGGGTCCGCACGCTTAACGTTATGATGACAGTTTTATTATGAGTTTATAAGTTTTGATGTAACGAAGGAGTTCGGAGTCCCGGATGAGATCGGGACATGACGAGGAGTCTCGAAATGGTCGATACGTAAAGATCGATATATTGGACGACTATATTCGGAGTTCGGAAAGGTTCCGAGTGATTCGGGTATTTTTCCGGGTACCGGAGAGTTACGGGAATTCGTATTGGGCCTCAATGGGCCATACGGGAAAGGAGAGAAAGGGCCAAAAGGGTGGCCGCACCCCTCCCCTTGGACTAGTCCGAATTGGACTAGGGAGGGGGGGCGCCCCCTTCCTTCCTTCTCCTTCTCTCTTCCCTTTCCTTCTCTCCTACTCCTACTACATGGAAGGGTTCCTAGTTCTACTAGGAAAGGGGGAATCCTACTCCCGGTGGGAGTAGGACTCCCCTAGGGCGCGCCATAGAGAGGGCCGGCCCTCCCCCTCCTCCACTCCTTTATATACGGGGGCAGGGGGCACCCCATAGACACACAAGTTGATCTACGGATCGTTCCTTAGCCGTGTGCGGTGCCCCCCTCCACCATATTCCACCTCGGTCATATCGTCGTGGAGTTTGGGCGAAGCCCTGCGCCGGTAGAACATCATCATCGTCACCATGCCGTCGTGCTGACGGAACTCATCCCCGACGCTTTGCTGGATCGGAGCCCGAGGATCGTCATCGAGCTGAACGTGTGCTGAACTCGGAGGTGCCATACGTTCGGTACTTGGATCGGTTGGATCGTGAAGACGTACGACGACATCAACCGCGTTGTCATAACACTTCCGCTTACGGTCTACAAGGGTACGTGGACAATACTCTCCCCTCTCGTTGCTATGCCATCACCATGATCTTGCGTGTGCGTAGGAATTTTTTTGAAATTACTACGTTCCCCAACAGAAATCAGCGGAGGTGGAGATCAAAAAGGAACATCAAGTGTTGATGGTCAATAAAACCACTAGTTTCAAGAAAGGCAAGGGTAAGAAGAACTTCAAGAAGGACGGCAAGGGAGTTGTCGCACCCGGTAAGCCAGTTGCCGAGAAGAAGCCAAAGCATGGACCCAAACCTGAGACTGAGTGCTTTTATTGCAAGGGAAGCAGACACTGGAAGCGGAACTACCCCAAGTACTTAGCGGACAAGAAGGCCGACAACACCAAAGGTATATGTGATATACATGTAATTGATGTGTACCTTACCAGTACTCGTAGTAGCTCCTGGGTATTTGATACCGGTGCGGTTGCTCATATTTGTAACTCAAAACAGGAGCTGCAGAATAAGCGGAGACTGGCGAAGGACGAGGTGACGATGCGCGTCGGGAATGGTTCCAAGGTCGATGTGATCGCCGTCGGCACGCTACCTCTACATTTACCTACGGGATTAGTTTTAAACCTCAATAATTGTTATTTAGTGCCAGCTTTGAGCATGAACATTATATCTGGATCTCGTTTAATATGAGATGGCTACTCATTTAAATCCGAGAATAATGGTTGTTCTATTTATATGAGAGATATGTTTTATGGTCATGCCCCGCTGGTCAATGGTTTATTCTTAATGAATCTCGAACGTGATGTTACACATATTCATAGTGTGAATACCAAAAGATGTAAGGTTGATAAGGATAGTCCCACATACTTGTGGCACTGCCGCCTTGGTCACATTGGAGTCAAACGCATGAAGAAGCTCCATGCTGATGGACTTTTGGAGTCTCTTGATTATGAATCATTTGACACATGCGAACCATGCCTCATGGGCAAAATGACCAAGACTCCGTTCTCCGGAACAATGGACGAGCAACCAACTTATTGGAAATCATACATACTGATGTGTGCGGTCCAATGAGCGTTGAGGCTCGCAGAGGCTACTGTTATGCTCTCACTCTCACTGACGACTTGAGTAGATATGGGTATGTCTACTTGATGAAACACAAGTCTGAGACCTTTGAAAAGTTCAAGGAATTCAGAGTGAGGTAGAGAATCAACGTGAACGAAAGATAAAGTTCTTACGATCAGATCGTGGGGGAGAATATTTAAGTCACGAATTTGGTGCTCACTTAAGGAAATGTGGAATTGTTTCACAACTCACGCCGCCTGGAACACCTCAGCGTAACGGTGTGTCCGAACGTTGTAATCGCACTCTATTGGATATGGTGCAATCTATGATGTCACTCACCGATTTACCGCTATCATTTTGGGGATACGCTCTAGAGACAGCTACATTCACTTTAAATAGGGCACTGTCTAAATCCGTTGAGACGACACCGTATAAATTATGGTTTGGGAAGAACCTAAGCTATCGTTTCTAAAAGTTTGGGGATGCGATGCTTATGTCAAGAAACTTCAACCTGAAAAGCTCGAACCCAAGTCAGAAAAATGGGTCTTCATAGGATACCCTAAGAAAACCAGTGGGTATACCTTCTACCTCAGATCCGATGGCAAGATCTTTGTTGCCAAGAACGGGTCCTTTCTGGAGAAAGAGTTTCTCTCGAGAGAAGTAAGTGGGAGGAAAGTAGAACTCGATGAAGTACTGCCTCTTGAACTGGAAAGTACCAGCTCAGGAAGATGTTCCTGTGGTGCCTGCACCGACTAGAGAGGAAGTTAATGATGATGATCACGGTACTTCGGATCAAGTTGCTACTGAATTTCGAAGGTCCACAAGGACACGTTCCACACCAGAATGGTATGGCAACCCTGTCCTGGAAATCATGTTGTTAGACAATGCTGAACCTTCGAACTATGAAGAAGCGATGGCGGGCCCAGATTCCAAGAAATGGCTTGAATCCATGCAATCCGAGATAGGATCCATGCATGGACTTTGACAGACTTACCCGATGATCGGCGAGCGATAGAAAATAAATGGATCTTTAAGAAGAAGACGGACGCGGATGGTAATGTTACCATCTATAAGGCTCGAGTTGTCGCTAAGGGTTATCGACAAGTTCAAGGCGTTGACTACGATGAGACCTTCTCACCCGTAGCGAAGCTGAAGTCCGTCTGAATCATGTTAGCAATTGCCGCATACTATGATTATGAGATATGGCAAATGGACGTCAAAACGGCATTCCTTAATGGCTTTCTTAAGGAAAAATTGTATATGATGCAGCCGGAAGGTTTTGTCGATCCTAAGAATGCTAACAAGGTATGCAAGCTCCAGCGCTCCATCTATGGGCTGGTGCAAGCATCTTGGAGTTGGAACATTCGCTTTAATGAAATGATCAAAGCGTTTGGGTTTATGCAGACTTATGGAGAAGCCTGCGTTTACAAGAAAGTGAGTGGGAGCTCTGTAGCATTTCTCATATTATATGTAGATGACATACTTTTGATGGGAAATGATATAGAACTTTTGGAGAGCATGAAGGCCTACTTGAATATGTGTTTTTCAATGAAGGACCTTGGAGAAGCTGCTTACATATTAGGCATCAAGATCTGTAGAGATAGATCGAGACGCCTCATAGGTCTTTCACAAAGCACATACCTTGATAAGATATTGAAGAAGTTCAATATGGATCAGTCCAAGAAGGGGTTCTTGCCTGTGTTGCAAGGTGTGAAATTAGGCTTGGCTCAATGTCCGACCATGGAAGAAGATAGAGAAAAGATGAGTGTCGTCCCCTATGCCTCGGCCATAGGGTCTATCATGTATGCCATGCTGTGTACCAGACCTGATGTAAACCTTGCCATAAGTTTGGTAGGAAGGTACCAAAGTAATCCCGGCATGGAACACTGGACAGCAGTCAAGAATATCCTAAAGTACCTGAAAAGGACTAAGGATATGTTTCTCGTATATGGAGGTGACGAAGAGCTCACCGTAAAGGGTTACGTCGATGCTAGCTTCAACACAGATCTGGATGACTCTAAGTCACAAACCGGATACGTGTATATTTTGAATGGTGGGGCAGTAAGCTGGTGCAGTTGCAAGCAAAGCGTCGTGGCGGGATCTACATGTGAAGCGGAGTACATGGCAGCCTCGGAGGTAGCACATGAAGCAATCTGGATGAAGGAGTTCATTATCGACCTAGGAGTTATTCCCAATGCATCGGGGCCGATGACTCTCTTCTGTGACAACACTGGAGCCATTGCCCTTGCCAAGGAGCCCAGGTTTCAAAAGAAGACCAGATACATCAAGCGTCGCTTCAACTCCATCCGTGAAAATGTTCAAGATGGAGACATAGATATTTGTAAAGTGCACACCGATCTGAATGTCGCAGGTCCGTTCACTAAACCTCTTCCGCGAGCAAAACATGATCAACACCAGAACTCTATGGGTGTTCGATTCATCACAATGTAACTAGATTATTGACTCTAGTGCAAGTGGGAGACTGTTGGAAATATGCCCTAGATGCAATAATAAAATGGTTATTATTATATTTCCTTGTTCATGATAATTGTCTATTGTTCATGCTATAATTGTGTTATCCGGAAATCGCAATACATGTGTGAATACATAGACCACAACATGTCCCTAGTGAGCCTCTAGTTGACTAGCTCGTTTATCGATGGATGGTTATGTTTTCCTGACCATGGACATTGGATGTCATTGATAACAGGATCACATCATTGGGAGAATGATGTGATGGACAAGACCCAATCCTAAGCATAGCACAAGATCGTGTAGTTCATTTGCTAGAGCTTTTCTAATGTCAAGTATCGTTTCCTTAGACCATGAGATCGTGTAACTCCCGGATACCGTAAGAGTGCTTTGGGTGTACCAAACGTCACAACGTAACTGGGTGGCTATAAAGGTATACTACATGTATCTCCGAAAGTGTCTGTTGGGTTGACACAAATCGAGACTGGGATTTGTCACTCCGTATGATGGAGAGGTATCGCTGGGCCCACTCGATAATGCATCATCATAATGAGCTCAATGTGACCAAGTGGTTGGTCAGGGGATCATGCACTACGGTACGAGTAAAGTGACTTGCCGGTAACGAGATTGAACAAGGGATTGGGATACCAACGATCGGATCTCGGGCAAGTAACGTACGGATTGACAAAGGGAATTGTATACGGGATTACTTGAATCCTTGACATTGTGGTTCATTCGATGAGATCATCGTGGAACATGTGGGAGCCAACATGGGTATCCAGATCCCGCTGTTGGTTATTGGCCAGAGAGTCGTCTCGGTCATGTCTGCGTGTCTCCCGAACCCGTAGGGTCTACACACTTAAGGTTCGGTGACGCTAGGGTTGTAGAGATATTAGTATGTGGTAACCCGAAAGTTGTTCGGAGTCCCGGATGAGATCCCGAACATCACGAGGAGTTATGGAATGGTCCGGAGGTGAAGATTTATATATAGGAAGTCCAGTTTTCGGCCACTGGGAAAGTTTCGGGGGTCACCGGTATTGTACACGGACCACCAGAAGGGTCCCGTGGGTCCACCGGGTGGGGCCACCTATCCCGGAGGGCCACATGGGCTGAAGTGGGAAGGGCACCAGCCCCTGGTGGGCTGGTGCACCCCTCTTGGGCTCCCCCTGCACCTAGGGTTGGAAACCCTAGGGGTGGGGGGCGCCCCACCTGACTTGGGGGGCAAGTCCCCCCTTGGCCCCCCCCCCTTGAGATTGGATCTCTAGGGGGCCGGCTCCCCCAGGGCCCCTATATAAAGAGGGGGGAGGGAGGGCTGCGCACCCTAGCCCCTGGCACCTCCCTCTCCCCCCGTAACACCTCTCCCTCTCGCTGAGCTTGGCGAAGCCCTGCCGAGATCACCACTGCTTCCACCACCACGCCGTCGTGCTGCTGGATCTCCATCAACCTCTCCTTCCCCATTGCTGGATCAAGAAGGAGGAGACGTCTTTCCCAACCATACGTGTGTTGAACGCGGAGGTGCCGTACGTTCGGCGCTAGGATCATCGGTGATTTCGATCACGACGAGTACGACTCCATCAACCCCGTTCTCTTGAACGCTTCCGCTCGCAATATACAAGGGTATGTAGATGCACTCCTCTCTCTTGTTGCTAGATGACTCCATAGATTGATCTTGGTGATGCGTAGAATTTTTTTTATTTTCTGCAATGTTCCCCAACACTTTAGTGGACCCAGCGCTTAGTGGGGCCCATGTAGCTTTGGTCCATTAACAGGCTGAATATTCTGGTGGCCTGTTACGGCCCAGAAGATACCATGGGCATTTAGCAGGCCGAAATGCATGTTGGGCATCAATTTTCAATAGTCGTCCACGGGCCTTTAGTAGGCTCAAATGTAGAGTGGGCCATTATTGGCCCAGTTATATGATGGGCCATTACCAGGGCAAAACATATCTCGGGCCTTAGTTAGCCCACTAATATCATGGGCCTTTAAGAGGCCTAAAGCTTATTAGAGGCATGAACGGGACGAATTATATGACATACCTTTAATAGGCCCAAAGTCACGTTGGGATGAACTATTGCCACCTTGATCACGGGCCGTTAGTGAGCTGGATGTCGCGTCATACCATATATGGACCATGGGCAGAACGGTCCATTCCTTGGCCAAAAGACACACCGGGCTGAAATGGGCCCATGTCTACATCGGGCCTCTAACAGTCCAAAATGTCATTGGGCCATAATTGGGCCCAAATACTCGATGAATAATTAACGGGCTAGATCTGGCTTTGGGCCATAAATGGACCATGTTTAAGCAGGCCATTAGTGGGCTGGCCCACTAGTACCTGAGTAAATATGATGGGCCTTTGACTGGGCCAGCCCTTTTAACCTATATGGGCCTCTGTTGGGCCCTACCACGTGTCAACGTATCATAGGCACATCTGCTCCATTGGATGGACGACATCTGGCCCACCGAGGAGCCGACACATGTTTCCTCCGGCCAATGATGATTATACACGTGGAAAATCCC
Source organism: Triticum dicoccoides (assembly GCF_002162155.2). Lineage (NCBI taxonomy): Eukaryota > Viridiplantae > Streptophyta > Magnoliopsida > Poales > Poaceae > Triticum > Triticum dicoccoides. Next base: position 548,687,375 of record NC_041391.1, read on the forward strand.
CATAGGTCCAGGCTGTTAACGGGTTATCGGATCCAAACCGGAACCCGATAGCATAACGGCGGCCCATTTCAATGGATGTCACGTTTCGGTTACCCTTGATGGAAAACTTCCATGACGATCCATTTATCGTCATGGAAGTGGACACTTCCATGATGATAATTTTGGTATTGTCATGGAACATTTCTACGACAGGACAGGTATGACTATCTTGATTCTGTCATAAAATCATCATGGATGTACACTATGACAAACACGTATTATCACGGAAGTGGTTCTTTTTGTAGTGTATGAATCACAAAGGCGAAAAAGAGATATTATGTTCATGTAAGAAGTGAAGACAGAGTTTTGATGGACCCTTTCAGTGGTCATGTGAAGATGCACTTGTCGAAACATAGTTTCATGCCTGGTTACACATGGTGGACAAGTCATGGTGAGGATGAGGAGGATGCCGAAGTCGAAGGGGCGGCACATGATGATGATCTAGAAGGAGGCATGAAGAACCAGGCCGAACTTGAAAATCAGCTAGACGGACATGAAGGCCATGCAGAGGTTTTGGAAGTGAGAAAGCTTTTCTATAAAAGGCAAAAAGAAGTGAGTGATAAAGAACTATCCAAAGGAAGATCTAGATGACCATGACAACCAACAACCTGGCGCCTATCAAGAAGAAGGTGAAGTGCAGCTCAAAACAAAGTGCACGAAAAGAAGCCGAAACGCGTTGTTGGATGTAGAAAGTTCCGTCGAGGGAATTCAGAAATGATGCCACACTTAATTTTATATATCTTTTATTATTCAGCAATGATGGTTCCACCTAACATTAGTTTGTGTGACATTTTCCCGCACACAAGTGTTCAATGTGCCATTCGAAGACATCTTCAACTTGTTCCACCTATACCAGCTTGGTCCTTCCTTAATACGACTATGGGCAATCAATAGCGCCTGCATTGCCAAATGTGATATCAACAAGGTTGTCACGGTATGGGACCCCTACCTCATGCACGAGACCAATGTCAATCTCCCTGGTCGCCGTCAAGCTATGAGGAAGTACCTGACAGACCTCATGCTTGCCAACATGGAAAAGATTCCTTCTAGTGCTCTACTATCCGAAGTAGGTTATTCAGTATGTAGTAGACACTATTCCTTCGTATAATCTCGTTATGCTTCCACATCTAAACATTATAACTCGATGATAATAGTGTTTTCTCTACTTTTTACACAGAGAACATTGTGTCCTCATCATTATTACCCCAAAGTTCTCCAAAATTTATTTCTTGGATTCAACGAGGAAAGTGAAGAAAGACTATAGAGGCATCAAGAAGGTTCCTGACAAAGCACTCATCGAATATACTAGATGGGAAAGAGTGATTAGAAACGGATATCGCAAGTTCGAAAAATTTAAAGCTGTACGCTTTGACCACAAAAGTGACTTTTGTTGCATGTAGCAGCCAGAAAACATTGATTTGGATGGCTACTACGTCGTCTACCACATGGAGTACATACGGGGGGAGAATCCTTAAAAAGATCTCTAACCTCGTTGCATGGGGGAATAAAATGGAGGAAATTAGCTGGAGATAGTAGAGATGAGTTCAGATGCATCTAGCTCAAGTTTGCTACCATCCTCAACAAGGATGTTATCGACCATGCTGGTGTTTTTTACGGCGGCGCACCTGCCGGCCCAGAGGTGATAAAAGCTCGCCTTCATCAGTAGGGTTACGATGCTGACAGATCACTGTTTCTTGCATATCCGTCGAAGAAATACATTAATGATCCTTATTATTTATATAATAGCATAGTGACAACTAGCTATGCTGTTGGGTTCTGTAAACTACTCCATTAGCTACACATCTCATTCTCTCGTCTTATCGTACTTCAAAATGTTGCCTAGCTCTCTTAATTAAGTGCTACACATAATTATCGTGGATGTATTTTAATTAAGGTTACATGTTTCCTTATTCTGGCATGCGAACACAACTCTAATATTTTTGATCTTAAAAAACATTGTCACGACACCGTTTTTCCGCTATCGTGGCAGTGTTTTTCCAATGCTTTTAAACTAAGTAATGGCATGCTGAGGATATGCAACGCCTGCAAGGTTTCTCCATATTTATGTCATACAGAGAAGTCCCAACGTCATAGGTACATATGATATTGTCGTCATGCATCCAACGCTATTGGGTATCCAAAATACTTTTGACGTGGCCACCAATGCCACTACTATTTCTTAGCAATGGCGCCATACTGGTGGTGTCGGGCATCCATGCCAGCAAGGCCCTTTTTGGCACACCATAGCTAGGCTTTTTCTGCAGTAGTGTTTGGCAGATGAAGTTTTAGAAGAAGTGGAATGGTGTTGCTTCTTCCCGAGTAAGGAAAAGCAATCTTCGACTAATGCCAAACTTTCCAAAAAATGGCCCCTCCTTGTGGTATGTAGCTTTGTCCTCCTATTGTAGTGTAAGTGTTTACGACAATAGCTACAGATTTCATGTTTTTACATCGTGTGGCATCTGTCAAATACCTAACACTTTAAACGCGAGGATATGTGTCCTCTTTTCCTGGCTCCGGGAACGGACGCTGCTCACATCACTACCACATAGGTTAACCGACATTTATCTCCGCAACATGTACCAAAACAATTGTCATGTGCATGGTAAAGAGAGGCTAAACACTCGGCACGTCACGACTGCTTAAGAGCAGGGTGGCCTCCAGTGAGAAATGCGGCGTCAAAGGTCTCCTCCCGCGCTATCATTGGGCTAGGCCATTGTAGTGTTCGGGGGCTGCTCCCCCCATTGGTCGGGATTGATCCGTGGTGGATCCGTTGCCTATTCACGGGGGACGACTAATACATCTTCGTCGTATCTATAATTTTTGATTGTTCCATGCCAATACTCTACAACTTTTACATACTTTTGGCAACTTTTTATATTATTTTTGGGACTAACATATTGATCCAATGCCCAGTGCCGGTTCCTATTTGTTGCATGTTTTTTGCTTCACAGAAAATCCATATCAAACGGAGTCCACATGGGATAAAAACTGACGAAGATTTTTTTGGGAATATTTATGAATTTTGGGAAGAAGAATCAACACGAGACGATGCTCGAGGGGCCCACAAGGCAGGGGGCGCGCCCCTGACCCTCGTGGACACCCCATAAGGCGGTTGTTTCCCTTCTTTCGCCGCAAGAAAGCTAATATCCGGACACAAATCATGTTGAAAGTTTCAATCCAATCGGAGTTATGGATCTCCAGGAATATATAAGAAACAATGAAAGGGCATAATCAAGAATGCAGAAACAGAGAGACAGATCCAATCTCGGAGGGGCTCTCTCCCCTCCCACGCCATGCAGACCATGGACCAGAGGGGAAACCCTTCTCCCATCTAGGGAGAAGGTCAAGGAAGAATAACAAGAAGGGGGGCTCTCTCCCCCTCGCTTCCGGTGGCGCCGAAACACCGTCGAGGCCATCATCATCACCGCGATCTACACCAACACCTCCGTCATCTTCACCAACATCTCCATCACTGTCAGTGTCAAAACCGGCAGATCTCGGGTAGGGGGTCCCGAACTGTGCATCTAAGGCTAATGGTAACAAGAGGCAGGGGAAACAATGTTTACCCAGGTTCGGGCCCTCTCTATGGAGGTAATACCCTACTTCCTGGTTGATTGATCTTGATGATATGAGTATTACAAGAGTTGATCTACCACGAGATCGTGGAGGCTAAACCCTAGAAGCTAGCCTATGATTATGATTGTTGTTGTCCTACGGACTAAACCCTCCCGTTTATATAGACACCGGAGGGGGCTAGGGTTACACAGAGTCGGTTATAGAGAAGGGAATCTACGTATCCGAATTGCCAAGGTTGCCTTCCACGCAAAGGAGAGTCCCACCTGGACACGGGACGAAGTCTTCAATCTTGTATCTTCATAGTCCAAAAGTACGACATAAGCATATAGTCCGGCTGTCCAAGGACCCCCTAATCCAGGACTCCCTCAGTAGCCCCTGAACCAGGCTTCAATGACGATGAGTCCGGCGCGCAGATTGTCTTCGGCATTGCAAGGCGGGTTCCTTCTCTGAATATTCCAAAGTAGATCTTGAACACAGGAATCGTGTCCGGCTCTGCAAAACAAATTCCACATACCACCGTACAGAGTACAATATTCCACGAGTCTAATCTGCTGACAAGTTTTCCATAGCATGACATCACGCCGTAGCCCGGTCATTATTCGAACTGTTTTCTCAACCTGCTACTGCACATCTTGCGAGGCGGTTTTACTGGCACGTCTTGTCGAAGCAGAGATCGTGTCCCCATTATCACGGGATTCTCATCAATACGGGCGTGGGTAACCCAACCGCTCCATGACTCCTTGGTTTAGGCAAGTTCCAAACGGCCGCGCGGAGGACTCTTGACATTCATCCTCTTTATAAAGAGGTCAAGACCTGTCCTTTTCTTTCCATGCATGATCTTTCCCTTCCCCCACCTCGAGTTCCAACACGCAAGGTTCAGTACAAGCGCTCCGGACCTTCAACCATGTCCGGATCCAACCTTCAAGGCCGGTGTATGGCCTCTTCCGTCACAGAGGAGGACATGAAGAAGCTTAGGGAGGCTCGGTATCTGACCCCCGAAATCCTTCTCAGGCTTCCTGCCCAAGGGCAGGTTATTCCTACTCCCAAACCCAACGAGAGCGTCATATTCATCTCCCACTTCCTCCGAGGGCTAGACTTCAGTCTTCATCCCTTTGTTAGCGGGCTCATGTTCTATTGTGGGCTAGATTTTCATGATCTAGCCCTAGATTCCTTCCTTCACATCTCAGCGTTCATTGTTTTGTGTGAGGCCATCCTTCGCATTACCCCCACACTTCAGCTTATGGCTCAAGACCTTCAATGTGAAGCCGAAGATGATCGACGGGCGACACGCGGAGTGCGGAGGTGCTATAATAAGCAAAGATGTCGATGCTTTATGGCCAAAGGGTTCCTTCTCGGAAGTTTCTGACCTATGGCAATGGGAGTGGTTTTACATCACAGCACCCCTAGGTAGAAAGTGGGCGGCTGCCCCAGCCTTTCGCTCCGCTGCTCCGCCACAACTTGCATCATGGGTCAACAAGGGGTTGGACTGGGGATCGGTTGATGATGCGCGGACATTGCAAAACCGCATTCAGGATCTCCTCAAGAAGGATATTAGTCTTGTCAAAGTAATCCATGTAATGTTAGTTCGTTGGGTCTTGCCGTGCCAACGTCGACCTCTCCATATGTGGGAGTTCAACCCGGATGGACCGTGAACTGTTCAACACTTCTTCGGCAGGACGCTCGAAGGAATGCATCAACTATTCTTCAGATTAGGAATAAAGTGTCCGGACACAACAGAAGATGCAGGCATCGACTGCAACCATCCGAATACCCTGGTAAGTAATTCCACGACCGAACATGCTGTCCTTATATTTGTCACAACATTATTCTGAAAAACCACTCTCGGCCAGGTCTGGATAAGAAAGGCGGAGAAGATCAGGTGTTCGGCCCATCTTCCCAAAGATTCACCGGATCCTGTATTAACCAGGATGCTGGCTCGCGCACCTTATCAAGTGTCATCAGGGGAGGACAAGGAGAGGAATGGGGAAGCCAAAAGCGGACTTCATGGTAGAGGTACGTTACACATCCTAACTGGGAAAATTAGTATCCCCATGTCGGAGGATCGACGAGGAGGAGCATCTAGTATCCGTTCTCCACACGGGAAGAAAAGGACCGCCCCCGAAGACTTGGAAGAAGAGGTCTCCAGACAAGGGAAGAAACCTTCATCAGGGGGCCCTGCCCCGGAGGGCAGCATTGCCGCACAACACTCACAGGGGGGCTAGCCGTTAACCGAGCCGTAAGTGAACAAAGGTACTTTACTAAGCATACCCCATTCTTTTCCTGAGAATAACAACCGAGACATATGTTTTGCAGTTCGTCTTATAGCCTTTCTCAACAATGTTCGTCCTCGGGGGATCTTCTTCTAGAGATGATGGAGAGCGAAACTGCTCCTCCTACTTCTCCGCCTCATGAGGCGGACGACCCTAAGGTGTCATCCCGGAGGATCTCTCCCGATCCGCAAAGACCAAAAGGTAACTCTTCGACCACCCGAAGTCTGGGTTCTCAGCTCCTAGAGAGACCAATAGAGAAAGCCCCGGACTGTCCGATATACAACTGGACACATTGACGGGTCTTTTGCAGCAAGCGGCTATTTCAGAGGCACATCATACCTTAATCGGTGTGGTGGTTGAGAGGATTTAATCCGCGAAAAGCGGGTTGGATGAAGATTTTACGAGCCTACTAAGAGGCTTTGAGGTATGCAAAGTGATATTCTTTGATTGTACCGTAAACACAAGGTGCACTTTGTATAGATAGTATCCCCTGAGACTCTGGTTGCCATCCGGACGAGGCGAGCAGAGGATCATAGTCTCAGGTACTGATGGTGCCAATTTTGTACGCAGGCGGCCGCAGCTCCGGCGGCTGACCGGACTGCTGAATTTGCCGAACTGAAGCGGCAACTCGGGGTGGCGGATGCAGACATCAGGCTTGTGAACAAACGGCTTGATGAGGCACAGGGTATGTATATTTGGGTGGTGAGCGAATATTAATAAAAGCATGATGCTAGGGTTTATGATATGCTTTTGACTGCAGATGGTGCCGCCACCGTGGAGACCCTTCGGGCAGAGCTTGCCCGGGCCAAGGAGCAAGCCAGGAGAAGCGATGCGGCTGCCGTGAAGGCAGCTGATGAATTAAAAGTCGAACAGGCTGCTCATCGCCAAAAGTGAAGATATAATAGCCAACATGGCTCTTGAGCTGCAAAATGCCACTAGCCGATATGAGCTTCTCGAAAGGGAAAACCAAGCGAAAACAGCTGACCTAAAGAAGGCCTTACAAGCAGCAAAGGAAACTCGCTCTGAGATCAGGGCGGCTCGGGAGGAGCTCTGGAAGCCGGTGAGATCGTGGCTGGGAAGCCCTTTTTATTGCGAACAAATTTCGGCGATCCGAAGTATGCCCCTCTTGATCAATTGTGGAGTTCTTCAGACGCATACCTGGATTTGGCAAAGAGTGCTGCTGATGCGACACGGTATTTCAAAGATCGAGAAGATCATGAAGTGAAAAGATTGTTCTGGTCGCAGTTCAGTCCTCCAAGGCGTTCGCTGCTGTTGAATGAGAAAATGACCGAATGGGCCGAGCTCCATAGGTTATCTGGGCTTGCCATGAAGGCCATCGTGGATCACATGTGGCCGAAGGAACCAAGTCCGGATAGTTATTTTGGTTTGGTGCAATGATTTATTCATGTTGTGCCGCATATCGACGCTGTTAAGAGGTCGACTTGCGTCGAGGGTGCGCGGATGGCCCTTGCCCGTGTTAAGACATACTGGGCGAAGATGGAGGCCACCGATATTGCAACCAGGGGTCCGCCCGGGGGCCAGAACTCGACCGAGCACTATTTTGAAGAAGTCTTAGAAGGTGCCCGTTTAATAGAGGCTCAGTGCTCAAAGAATACCCATGTTCGAATGACATGTATCTTGATTGTAAAAACAATGCTTTTGAAAATAAAGGCTATATTTATACTTTTGCCCGTAAAGTATTTAGTGCCTCCTGTGCGGCTGCTTATGTATATATATATATAACCTGAAAGTTTGTAGCCGTTGGCTTCAGCCGCCTCGCGTATAACGTGGGGGTGTTCGGTAAAAGCGCGTAATCACACTTGATCCAACGTCTTGGTCCATTAAGGAGGTGGTAGCATGATACATCCATTTTGCATCATGCTTTTATATCAATATTTATTAAATTACGGGCTGTTATTACACATTATATCTCAATACTTATGGCTATTCTCTCTTATTTTACAAGGTTTACCATGAAGAGGGGGGATGCCGGCAGCTGGAATGCTGGCTGGAAAAGGAGCAAACGCTGGAAACCTATTCTGGCTGGCCATTAATTAAGCTCGGGTTCATCTGGGCTGTTATAACTAGGTGTGCTCCGAACGTGTCTAGCCGTGTCCATGGTCTCGAAGACCGATGAGTTACTCGGGTTGGAGGGGCCGTTCAGTGGTTCGGTTGCTAGAGCTGGCACGTAATCTTCTGCACGAAGAGAACGCTCTGTGTTTCCGCTGATTGTAATGACGCCACGTGGACCGGGCATCTTCTGTTTGAGATAAGCGTAATGCGGTACTGCATTGAAACGAGCGAAGGCCGTTCTTCCGAGTAGTGCATGATAGCCGCTTCGGAATGGAGCAATGTCGAAGATTAGTTCTTTGCTTCGAAAGTTGTCAGGAGAACCGAATACAACCTCTAACGTCAAAGATGCCGTGCAGCGGGCCTCTACGCCTGGTATTATTCCTTTAAAGGTAGTACTTCTGTGGTTGATTCTTGTGTTGGGGAACGTTGCAGAAAATTAAAATTTTTCCTACGGTTTCACAAAGATCCATCTATGAGTTCATCTAAGCAACGAGTCAAGGGAGAGAGTTTGCATCTACATACCACTTGTAGATCGTGTGCGGAAGCTTGCAAGGTGATGATGTAGTCGTACTCGACGTGATTCGAATCACCGATGACGAAGTGCTGAACGGACAGCACCTCCGCGTTCAACACACGTACGGGACGGGAGACGTCTCCTCCTTCTTGATCCAGCAAGGGGGAAGGAGAGGTTGAGGAAGATAGCTCCACCGGCAGCACGACGGCGTGGTGATGGTGGAGAGGCAGTACTCCGACAGGGCTTCGCCAAGCGCACAACGGAGGAGGAGAGGTGTTGGGGAGGGGAGGGCTGCGCCTTGGAGGGTGGTCCGGTTGCCCTCCCCTCACCCCTCTATTTATAGGGGGAAGGGAGAAGGGGGCCGCCCCCCTAGAACCCATCTAGGGGGGGGTGCGGCGGCCTAGGGGAGAGGGGAGAGGGTGGCTTGCCCCCCAAGCCAAGGGGGGCGCCCCCTCTAGGGTTCCCCCTCAACCCTAGGCGCATGGGCCCAAGGGAGGGGGGTGCGGCCAGCCCACCAGGGGCTGGCTCCCTGCCCCACGCAGCCCATGTGGCCCCCCGGGAGGGGTGGCCCCTCCCGGTGGACCCCCGGAACCCTTCCGGTGGCCCCGGTACAATACCGGTATGAACCCGAAATTTCCCGGTGTCCATTTGACAACTTCCCATATATAAATCTTTACCTCCGGACCCTTCCGGATCTCCTCGTGACGTCCAGGATCCCATCCGGGACTCCGAACAACATTCGGTAGTCACATACTAGTCTTCCTAATAACCCTAGCGTCACCGAACCTTAAGTGTGTAGACCCTACGGGTTCGGGAGACATGCAGACATGACCGAGACGCTCTCAGTCAATAACCAATAGCGGGATCTGGATACCCATGGTGGCTCCCACATGCTCCTCGATGTTGTCATCGGATGAACCACTATGTCGAGGATTCGATCAAACCCTGTATGCAATTCCCTTTGTCAATCGGTACGTTACTTGCCCGAGACTCGATCGTCGGTATCCCAGTACCTTGTTCAGTCTCGTTACCGGCAAGTCACTTTACTCGTACTGTAATGCATGATCCCGTGTCCAACACCTTGGTCACATTGAGCTCATTATGATGATGCATTACCGAGTGGGCCCAGAGATACCTCTCCGTCATACGGAGTGACAAATCCCAGTCTCGATCCGTGTCAACCCAACAGCTACTTTCGGAGATACCTGTAATGCACCTTTATAGTCACCCAGTTATGTTGTGACGTTTGATACACCCAAGGCACTCTTACGGTATCCGGGAGTTACACGATCTCATGGTCGAAGGAAGAGATACTTGACACTGGCAAAGCTCTAGCAAAACGAACTACACGATCTTTTATGCTATGCTTAGGATTGGGTCTTGTCCATCACATCATTCTCCTAATGACGTGATCCCGTTATCAACGACATCCAATGTCCATAGTCAGGAAACCATGACTATCTGTTGATCACAACGAGCTGGTCAACTAGAGGCTCACCAGGGACATATTGTGGTCTAAGTATTCACACGTGTATTACGATTTCCGGATAATACAGTTATAGCATGAATAAAAGACATTTATCATGAACATTGAAATATAATAATACTTTTATTATTGCCTCTAGGGCATATTTCCAACAGTCTCCCACTTGCACTAGAGTCACCAATCTAGTTACATTGTGATGAATCGAACACCCATAGAGTTCTGGTGTTGATCATGTTTTGCACGCGAGAGAGGTTTAGTCAGCGGATCTGCGACATTCAGATCCGTGTGCACTTTGCAAATCTCTATGTCTCCATCTTGAACATTTTCACGGATGGAGTTGAAACGATGCTTGATGTGCCTGGTCTTCTTGTGAAACCTGGGCTCCTTGGCGAGGGCAATAGCTCCAGTGTTGTCACAGAAGAGTTTGATCGGCCCCGACGCATTGGGTATGACTCCTAGGTCGGTGATGAACTCCTTCACCCAAATCGCTTCATGCGCTGCCTCCGAGGCTGCCATGTACTCCGCTTCACATGTAGATCCCGCCACGACGCTCTGCTTGCAGCTGCACCAGCTTACTGCTCCACCATTCAACATATACACGTATCCGGTTTGTGACTTAGAGTCATCCAGATCTGAGTCGAAGCTAGCGTCGATGTAACCCTTTATAACAAGCTCTTCGTCTCTTCCATAAACGAGAAACATGTCCTTTGTCCTTTTCAGGTACTTCAGGATATTCTTGACCGATGTCCAGTGTTCCTTGCCGGGATTACTTTGGTATCTTGCTTACGGCAAGGTTTACATCGGGTCTGGTACACAGCATGGCATACATAATAGATCCTATGGCTGAAGCATAGGGGATGACACTCATCTCTTCTTTATCTTTTGCCGTGGTCGGTGACTGAGCCGAGCTCAATCTCACACCTTGTAACATAGGCAAGGACTCCTTCTTGGACTGATCCATTTTGAACCTCTTCAAAATCTTATCAAGGTATGTGCTTTGTGAAAGACCTATGAGGCGTCTCGATCTATCTCTATAGATCTTGATGCCTAATATATAAGCAGCTTCTCCAAGGTCCTTCATTGAAAAACACTTATTCAAGTAGGCCTTAATGCTGTCCAGAAATTCTATATTATTTCCCATCAAGAGTATGTCATCTACATATAATATGAGAAATGCTAAAGAGCTCCCACTCACTTTCTTGTAAACGCAGGCTTCTCCATAAGTCTGCATAAACCCAAACGCTTTGATCATCTCATCAAAGCGAATGTTCCAACTTCGAGATGCTTGCACCAGTCCATAAATGGATCGCTGGAGCTTGCATACTTTGTTAGTGTTCCGAGGATCGACAAAACCTGCTAGCTGCATCATATACAGTTCTTCCTTAAGATGTCCGTTAAGGAATGCTGTTTTGACGTCCATCTGCCATATCTCATAATCATAGTATGCGGCAATTGCTAACATGATTCAGACGGACTTCAGCTTCGCTACGGGAGAGAAAGTCTCGTCGTAGTCAATCCCTTGAACTTGTTGATAACCCTTAGCGACATGTCGAGCCTTATAAATGGTAACATTACCATCCGCGTCCGTCTTCTTCTTAAAGATCCATTTGTTTTCTATCGCTCGCCGATCATCGGGCAAGTCTGTCAAAGTCCATACTTTGTTTTCATACATGGATTCTATCTCGGATTTCATGGCTTCAAGCCATTTGTTGGAATCCGGGCCCGCCATCGCTTCTTCATAGTTCGAAGGTTCATTGTTGTCTAACAACATGATTTCCAGGACAGGGTTGCCGTACCACTCTGGTGCGGAACGTGTCCTTGTGGACCTACGAAGTTCAGCAGTAACTTGATCCGAAGTACCTTGATCATCATCCTTGTTTTCCTCTTCAGTTGGTGTGGGCATCACAGGAACGGTTTCCTGCGCTGCGCCACTTTCCCGCTAAAGAGGTAGTACTTCATCGAGTTCTACTTTCCTCCCACTTACTTCTTTCGAGAGAAACTCTTTTTCCAGAAAGCATCCGTTCTTGGCAACAAAGATCTTGCCTTCGGATCTTAAGTAGAAGGTATACCCTACAGTTTCCTTAGGGTATCCTATGAATACGCATTTTTCCGACTTGGGTTCGAGCTTTTCAGGTTGAAGTTTCTTGACATAAGCATTGCATCCCCAAACTTTTAGAAACGATAGCTTAGGTTTCTTTCCAAACCATAATTCATATGGTGTCGTCTCAACGGATTTAGACGGTGCCCTATTTAAAGTGAATGTAGCTGTCTCTAGAGCGTATCCCCAAAAAGATAGCGGTAAATCGGTAAGAGACATCATAGACCGCACCATATCCAATAGGGTGCGATTACGACGTTCGGACACACCGTTTCGCTGAGGTGTTCCAGGCGGCGTGAGTTGTGAAACGATTCCACATTTCCTTAAGTGTGTACCAAATTCGTGACTTAAGTATTCTCCTCCACGATCTGATCGTAAGAATTTTATCTTTCGGTCACGTTGATTCTCTACCTCATTCTGAAATTCCTTGAATTTTTCAAAGGTCTCAGACTTGTGTTTCATTAAGTAGACATACCCATATCTACTCAAGTCATCTGTGAGAGTGAGAACATAACGATATCCTCCGCGAGCCTCAACGCTCATTGGACCGCACACATCGGTATGTATGATTTCCAACAAGTTGGTTGCTCGCTCCATTGTTCCGGAGAACGGAGTCTTGGTCATTTTGCCCAAAAGGCATGGTTCGCACGTGTCAAACGATTCATAATCAAGAGACTCTAAAAGTCCATCGGCATGGAGCTTCTTCATGCGCTTGACACCAATGTGACCAAGGCGGCAGTGCCACAAGTATGTGGGACTATCGTTATCAACTTTAAATCTTTTGGTATCTACACTATGAACATGTGTAATATTACGCTCGAGATTCATTAAGAATAAACCATTGACCATCGGAGCATGACCATAAAACATATCTCTCATATAAATTGAACAACCATTATTCTCAGACTTAAATGAGTAGCCATCTCGTATTAAACGAGATCCAGATACAATGTTCATGCTCAAACTTGGCACTAAATAACAATTATTAAGGTTCAAAACTAATCCCGTAGGTAAATGTAGAGGCAGCGTGCCGACGGCGATCACATCGACTCTGGAACCATTCCCGACGCGCATCGTCACCTCGTCCTTCGCCAGTCTCCGTTTATTCCGCAGCTCCTGCTGTGAGTTACAAATATGAGCAACGGCACCGGTATCAAATACCCAAGAGTTACTACGAGTACTGGTAAGGTACACATCAATCACATGTATATCAAATATACCTTTGGTGTTGCCGGCCTTCTTATCCGCTAAGTATTTGGGGCAGTTCCGCTTCCAGTGACCCTTCCCCTTACAATAAAAGCACTCAGTCTCAGGCTTAGGTCCATTCTTTGACTTCTTCCCGGTAACTGGCTTACCAGGCGCGGCAACATCTTTGCCGTCCTTCTTGAAGTTCTTCTTACCCTTGCCCTTCTTGAACTTAGTGGTCTTATTGACCATCAACACTTGATGTTCTTTCTTGATTTCAGCCTCTGCTGACTTCAGCACCGAGAACACTTCAGGAATGGTCTTTTCCATCCCCTGCATGTTGTAGTTCATCACAAAGCTCTTGTAGCTTGGTGGGAGCGACTGGAGGATTCTGTCAATGACCGCCTCATCTGGGAGGTTAATGTTCAGCTGGGTCATACGGTTGTGCAACCCAGACATCTTCAGGATGTGCTCACTGACAGAACTGTTTTCCTCCATCTTACAACTGTAGAACTTGTCGGAGACATCATATCTCTCGACCCGGGCATGAGCTTGAAAAACTAGTTTCAGCTCTTCGAACATCTCATATGCTCCGTGGTGCTCAAAACGCTTTTGGAGCCCCGGTTCTAAGCTGTAAAGCGTGCCGCACTGAACGAGGGAGTAATCATCAGCACGAGACTGCCAAGCATTCATAATGTCTTGGTTCTCTGGGACGGGAGCGTCACCTAGCGGTCCTTCTAGGACATATTGTTTCCTGGCAGCTATGAGGATGATCCTCAGGTTCCGGACCCAGTCCGTATAGTTGCTGCCATCATCTTTCAGCTTGGTTTTCTCTAGGAATGCGTTGAAGTTCATGTTGACATTAGCGTTGGCCATTGATCTACAAGACATATTTGCAAAGGTTTTAGACTAAGTTCATGATAATAAAGTTCTAATCAAATTATGAACTCCCACTTAGATTAGACATCCCTCTAGTCATCTAAGTGTTACACGATCCGAGTCGACTAGCCCGTGTCCGATCATCACGTGAGACGGACTAGTCATTGTCGGTGAACATTCTCATGTTGATCGTATCTTCCATACGATTCGTGTTCGACCTTTCGGTCTCCGTGTTCCGAGGCCATGTCTGCACATGCTAGGCTCGTCAAGTTAACCCTAAGTGTTTTCGCTGTGTAAAACTGTCTTACACCCGTTGTATGTGAACGTAAGAATCCATCACACCCGATCATCACGTGGTGCTTAGAAGCGACGAACTGTAGCAACGGTGCACAGTTAGGGGAGAACACTTCTTGAAATTTTATAAGGGATCATCTTATTTACTACCGTCGTCCTAAGTAAACAAGATGCAAAACATAATAAACATCACATGCAATTATATAGTTGTGACATGATATGGCCAATATCATATAGCTGCATTGATCTTCATCTTCGGGGCTCCATGATCATCTTGTCACCGGCTTGACACCATGATCTCCATCATCATGATCTCCATCATCGTGTCTTCATGAAGTTGTCACGCCAACGACTACTTCTACTTCTATGACTAACATTTAGCAATAAAGTAAAGTAGTTTACATGACGTTATTCAATGACACGCAGGTCATACAAAAAATAAAGACAACTCCTATGGCTCCTGCCGGTTGTCATACTCATCGACATGCAAGTCGTGAATCCTATTACAAAGAACATGATCTCATACATCACAATTCATCATTCATCACAACTTCTGGCCATATCACATCACATGATCAATCGCTGCAAAAACAAGTTAGACGTCCTCTAATTGTTGTTGCATCTTTTACGTGGCTGCAGTTGGGTTCTAGCAAGAACGTTTTCTTACCTACGAATCACCACAACGTGATTTTGTCAACTTCTATTTACCCTTCATAAGGGCCCTGTTCATCGATTCCGCTCCAACTAAAGTGGGAGAGACAGACACCCGCCAGCCACCTTATGCAACTAGTGCATGTCAGTCGGTGGAACCGGTCTCACGTAAGCGTACGTGTAAGGTTGGTCCGGGCCGCTTCATCCCACAATACCGTTTGAGCAAGAAAAGACTAGTAGAGGCAAGTAAGATGACAAAATCTACGCCCACAACAAAATTGTGTTCTACTCGTGCAAAGAGAACTACGCATAGACCTAGCTCATGATGCCACTGTTGGGGAACGTTACAGAAAATTAAAATTTTTCCTACGGTTTCACCAAGATCCATCTATGAGTTCATCTAAGCAACGAGTCAAGGGAGAGATTTTGCATCTACATACCACTTGTAGATCGCGTGCGGAAGCTTGCAAGGTGATGATGTAGTCGTACTCGACGTGATTCGAATCACCGATGACCAAGTGCTGAACGGACAACACCTCCGCGTTCAACACACGTACGGGACGGGAGACGTCTCCTCCTTCTTGATCCAGCAAGGGGGAAGGAGAGGTTGAGGAAGAAAGCTCCACCGGCAGCACGACGGCGTGGTGATGGTGGAGAGGCAGTACTCCGACAGGGCTTCGCCAAGCGCACAACGGAGGAGGAGAGGTGTTGGGGAGGGGAGGGCTGCGCCTTGGAGGGTGGTCCGGCTGCCCTCCCCTCACCCCTCTATTTATAGGGGGAAGGGAGAAGGGGGCCGGCCCCCTAGAACCCATCTAGGGGGGGTGCAGCGGCCTAGGGGAGAGGGGAGAGGGTGGCTTGCCCCCCAAGCCAAGGGGGGCGCCCCCTCTAGGGTTCCCCCTCAACCCTAGGCGCATGGGCCCAAGGGAGGGGGGTGCGGCCAGCCCACCAGGGGCTGGCTCCCTGCCCCACGCAGCCCATGTGGCCCCCCGGGAGGGGTGGCCCCTCCCGGTGGACCCCCGGAACCCTTCCGGTGGCCCCGGTACAATATCGGTATGACCCCGAAACTTCCCGGTGTCCGTTTGACAACTTCCCATATATAAATCTTTACCTCCGGACCCTTTCGGATCTCCTCGTGACGTCCAGGATCCCATCCGGGACTCCGAACAACATTCGGTAGTCACATACTAGTCTTCCTAATAACCCTAGCGTCACCGAACCTTAAGTGTGTAGACCCTACGGGTTCGGGAGACATGCAAACATGACCGAGACGCTCTCAGTCAATAACCAACAGCGGGATCTGGATACCCATGATGGCTCCCACATGCTCCTCGATGTTGTCATCGGATGAACCACTATGTCGAGGATTCGATCAAACCCTGTATGCAATTCCCTTTGTCAATCGGTACGTTACTTGCCCGAGACTCGATCGTCGGTATCCCAATACCTTGTTCAGTCTTGTTACCGGCAAGTCACTTTACTCGTACCGTAATGCATGATCCCGTGTCCAACACCTTGGTTAAATTGAGCTCATTATGATGATGCATTACCGAGTGGGCCCAGAGATACCTCTCCGTCATACGGAGTGACAAATCCCAGTCTCGATCCGTGTCAACCCAACAGCTACTTTCGGAGATACCTGTAATGCACCTTTATAGTCACCCAGTTACGTTGTGACGTTTGATACACCCAAGGCACTCTTATGGTATCCGGGAGTTACACGATCTCATGGTCGAAGGAAGAGATACTTGACACTGGCAAAGCTCTAGCAAAACGAACTACACGATCTTTTATGCTATGCTTAGGATTGGGTCTTGTCCATCACATCATTCTCCTAATGATGTGATCCCGTTATCAATGACATCCAATGTCCATAGTCAGGAAACCATGACTATCTGTTGATCACAACGAGCTGGTCAACTAGAGGCTCACCAGGGACATATTGTGGTCTAAGTATTCACACGTGTATTACGATTTCCGGATAATACAGTTATAGCATGAATAAAAGACATTTATCATGAACATTGAAATATAATAATACTTTTATTATTGCCTCTAGGGCATATTTCCAACATCTTGACGGGTCTATCCCCATTTTGCAAACAGTGTCCTGATATATCGGATTAAGACTACTACCGCCGTCCATGAGGACTCAGGTGAGATGGTATCCGTCAATTATTGGGTCGAGCTCCAAGGCAGCCGATCCTCCATGCCGAATACTAGTCGGATGGTCCCTGCAATTGAAAGTGATCAGGCAGGCCGACCATGGATTGAAATTGGGGGTGAATGGTTCTATAGCGTACACGTCTCGGAGTGCACATTTGCGCTTCGTCTTTGGTATGTGGGTGGCGTAGATAATGTTCACTGTTTTGACATCCGGTGGAAATTTTTTCTGTCCCCCAGTGTTCGACTGGCGAGGTTCGTCCTCATCTTCACTTGGCGGCTCCCTCCCCTTGTGTTAGGTGTTTAGCTTGCCGGCCTGCTTGAAGACCCAGCACTCTCTATTGGTGTGATTTGCAGGTTTCTCGGGGGTGCCATGAATCCGACAGGACCTGTCTAGAATTTTATTTAGGTTGGACAGTCCATCTCTGCTGCCTTTAAATGGCTTTTTCCGTTGACCGGGTCTAGGGCCCTTGAATCCAGCGTTTACCTCTGTGTTATCTAGGCTGGATTCATTATTTTGACGCTTGTTTTTATTGCGTCGCGATTTTCCATTGCCATCCCTTATATCGGACATGCCTGGATCGCTGGTGCCGCTTCGGGCAAACCAACTGTCCTCGCCCGCGCAAAAGCAAGTCATAAGAGTTGCTAGGGCTGCCATTGTCCTTGGCATATCCTGGCCGAGGTGTTTGGCAAGCCATTCGTCCCAGACACTGTGTTTGAAAGCTGCTAGGGCTTCGGCATCCGGACAGTCAACAATTTGATTCTTCTTGGTGAAAAATCTGTTCCAAAGCTTACGGGCTGACTCTCCGGGTTGTTGAATTATGTGACTTAAATCGTCTGTATCCGGAGGTCGGACATATGTCCCTTGAAAATTAGCCCTGAAAGCATCCTCGAGTTCCTCCCAGCTTCCAATGGAATTTTCGGGAAGGCTTTTCAACCAGTGCCGAGCTGGTCCTTTCAACTTGAGGATCAGGTATTTGATGGCGTGGAGATCGTCTCCGCGAGCCATACGGATGAGAAGAATAAAGTCCTCAATCCAGACTGCATGGTCTGTCATTCCGTCATATGCCTCGATGTTTACGGGTTTAAACCCATCTGGAAATTCATGATCCAGCACCTCATCGATGAAGCACAGGGGGTGTGCGGCGCCCCTGTACCTGGATGTGTCGTGGCGTGTGTCCGACGGCTGTAGTGTTCGCTGTTGATTCCGAGCTGGTAGTCGATCAGTATAGTCGGTTTGGTGGCCGTGATCCTGCATAGGACCGCGTTTCCTAGATCCATAGATGGACATGGTCATACCGGCTCTTTTGTCCAGGTGCTCACGTAGATCGCGTGCTGGCTTGTGTGCGGTGTCATTAGCCGCTTTGTCTCGGCCACGGGGTGGTCGGTCTGGCAGATCGGATGTATTGTTTTTGGCGGAATGGGCGCGATAGCCTCGTCGTCGAATTCGGGCAGCAACTTGTGTTTTGGGTAGCTCTTTGTGTGGCGATCACCGCCGTATCTTTGTTCCATCTGTGGTTGAGCGTATCCTGCGTGGCTTTAAGCCGTTGCTTCTGCTTCTTCATGCTCCTCGCGGTGGCAATAAGTCTTTTCTGGAGGTGTTCTTGTTCCAAGTGCTTTTCCGAGATGATGTGTGCATCGTCGTCCGGACTGTTCTCCTCTCCGGAGACAGGTTTATAAGCTTTGTCTTCGGCATCCCTGTGAGCGGACAACGGCCCCGGACTGTGTTCGCCGTCTCCTTGCCCTTCCTGCTTCATCGCTGGGTCTGCGGGGTTGTGGTTGTCTTCCGCATCGTCCGGGGTGTTATTCTTTCTTGTACCAGTGTTGCTATTTTTGCTATGGCGGGGGTTTAGAGCGGCGCCGCTAATGTTGGCGCTTTGGCTGCTTCTCAGAAGTCGTTGCATCCTTCTTCTCCTCGCCATTGTTTTCTTTGGGTGTGTACACCATGTATATGTCATATGATGAGGTGGCTGTCTAGCGCCTTGTGGGCGGTGGTTCCTGTTCTACCCCGGTATCGTCGTCCATGCCATCGATGTCTTCGGAGTCGAAATCAAGCATGTCGGTTGAGTCGTCAGCAGTGGCTATTAAGTGGGTGGTGGGTGCGTAACGAATTCCTTCGTCGTCCGCTTCCCACTTAAGCCGGACAGAGTTCGGCCAGGAGTCTCCTGATAGGGAGAGAGATTTTAATGGGTTTAGCACGTCGCCCAAGGGTGAGTGCTGAAAGATATCCGCGGAGCTAAACTCCCTGATCAGTGCCTAGTTAGATCCGATGGGCACGGATGCACGCGGTTCATAGGCTATAGCCGGAGACGAGTCCAAGGGTCCGATGACACAGACATCATTGGAAATGAAAGCTGTGTTCAGCTCTATCGCCGCTGAGTGTGCGGCCTCCGCGGCGGGGTCCATCCTCCCGTCCTTGGATGGCACGATCTGCACTGGATTTAAAGCCAATGCAGCTCCAGGTGTGATCTCCTAAACACCGTCCGATGCCAGATCTAGGTCACGCTCATCGCGACTATAGGGTGCACCTATCATGGGCTCGAATCCGTCGAAGATCAGTCTCCGCGGATGTCAGGAGTGTAATTCAGGCATCCAAACCTGACCTGATGGCCAGGGGCATAGCTATCGACCTCCTCCAGATGGCCAAGCGAGTTGGCCCGCAGTGCGAAGCCGCCGAATACGAAGATCTGTCCGGGGAGGAAAACCTCACCCTGGACCACATCATTGTAGATGATCGAAGGGGCCATCAAGCCTTACGGTGACGACACAGTGGAACTCTCAATGAAAGCACCAATGTCGGTGTCAACACCGGTGGATCTCGGGTAGGGGGTACCAAACTGTGCGTCTAAGGCTAATGGTAACAGAAGGTGGGGGACACGATGTTTACCCAGGTTCGGGCCCTCTCCATGGAGGTAATACCCTACTTCCTGCTTGATTGATCTTGATGATATGAGTATTACAAGAGTTGATCTACCACGAGATAGTAGAGGCTAAACCCTAGAAGCTAGCCTATGATTATGATTGTTGTGGTCCTACGGACTAAACCCTCCGGTTTATATAGACACCGGAGGGGGCTAGGGTTACACAGAGTCGGTTACAGAGAAGGGAATGTACATATTCGAATTTCCAAGCTTGCCTTCCACGCAAAGGAGAGTCCCACCCGGACACGAGATGAAGTCTTCAATCTTGTATCTTCATAGTTCAACAGTCCGGCATAAGCATATAGTCCGACTGTCCGAGGACCCCCTTATCCAGGACTCCCTTAATCACCTTCCCCCATCTATCTATAGTGTTCCACTCTCCCGCAATCCGCTGTACCCTCTAATTGAACATGGCGCTTTATGCTTCATATTACTATCCAATGATGTGTTGCCATCCTATGATGTCTGAGTAGATTTTCGTTGTCCTTTCGGTAATTGGTGAATTGCTATGATTGGTTTAATTTGCTTGTGGTTATGTTGCTGTCCTTTGGTGCCCATCAAATGAGCGCGCGCGTGGATCACACCATAGGGTTAGTGGTATGTTGATAGGACTATGTATTGGAGGGAAAGTGACAGAAGCTTCAACCTAGCATAGAAATTGATGCATATGGGATTGAAGGGGGACCAATATATCTTAATGTTATGGTTGGGTTTTACCTTAATGAACATTAGTAGTTACGGATACATGCTAATAGTTCCAATCATATGTGCATAGATTTCCAAGTCAGGGATGACATGCTAGCAGTGGCCTCTCCCACATAAAACTTGCTATCGGTCTAGTAAAGTAATCAATTGCTTAGGGACAATTTCGCAACTCTTACCACCACTTTTCCACAATCACTATACTAACTTTATTGCTTCTTTATCAAAACAGCCCCTAGTTTATATTTACGTGCTCTTTATATTCTTGCAAACCTATCCAACAACACCTACAAAGTACTTCTAGTTTCATACTTGTTCTAGGTAAAGTGAACGTTAACCGTGCGTAGAGTTGTACCGGTGGTCGATAGAACCTGAGGGAATACTTGTTCTACCTTTAGCTCCTCGTTGGGTTCGACACTCTTACTTATCGAAAGAGGCTATAATTGATCCCCCATACTTGTGGGTTATCAAGACCTTTTTTTGGCGCCGTTGCTGGGGAGTTATAGCGTGAGGTGAATATTCTCATGGGTGCTTGTTTGCTATATCACTAAGTAACTTTTATTTGCTATTCTTAGTTGTTTTCTATCTTTAGTTATGGGTAGGAAATGCAAAATACCAAAATAATTAGTCATACCTACTACACCAATGGTTGAAGAACTACTCAAAATCTATCACACTCCTGAAGCTTTTTACTTGGATCATCTTCGATCCCTATGTGCTCGTGCTGAAACCCCAACTAGCTTAGTTGAGGGAAAATCTTTAGATGAGCATGCTTGTTATGTGCGACACCGCATATCTGTAAAAGGGAAACTTTTATTGGATCAAATTCATCGTTTACAATGCTATGCTTGGAATTTATGTGAAATATATGATTTTACTTGTTGTTCTGAAGACCCTAAGAAACACCTTCGCTAGCAATGTGAGTTTAGTGATAATGGAATCGTATCTTCGTATGCTAAGGGTGTTTATAATTACTATGATGTTGAAAAAATTGAAGAATTTGTTGCTTTTAAGGGTGCTTATGAAATTGCTTCTTTGATTAGAAAGTATGATGCTACTCTTTACAAATCTGAAAATTTTGCCATACTTAAATATTGTTATATGATAATTATGCTTCTAATGCCTATTTTAAACCATATATTGAGGACTCCTCCGCTCTCCAAGAAGAGACTAATATCTTGCAGGAGTCTACGGAAGAAGGAATTGATGAAACTGTGAGCTCATTGGATGAAAAAGATGATGAGGAGAGCGAAGAACAAAAGGAGGAAGAGTGGATCAGCTACCCGTGCCCACCTTCTAATGAGATTAACTCTTCAACTCATACATTGTTTAATTCCCCTTCGTGCTTACCGAAGGATGATTGTTATGATCCCATTGATTCTTTTGAAATATCCCTTTTTGATGATGCTTGCTATGCTTGTGGACAAGATGCCAATATGAATTATGCTTATGGAGATGAACCTGCTATAGTTCCTTATGTTAAACATGAAATTGTTGCTATTGCACCCACGCATGATAGTCCTATTATCTTTTTGAAGTCTCCCGACTACACTATATCGGAGAAGTTTGCCCTTATTAAGGATTATATTGATGGGTTGCATTTCACTACTACACATGATGATTTTGATAGATATAATATGCATGTGCTTGCTGCTCCTACTTGCAATTATTATGAGAGAGGAACTACATCTACACCTCTCTATGTTTCCAATATGATAAAATTGCAAGAAACTGCTTATACTATGCATTGGCCTTTACTATGTGTGCATGAATTGTTCTTTATGACACGTCGATGCATAGGAAGAGAGTTAGAGTTCTTTGTTGCATGATATATGTTACTTTGTGCTCACTACTAAATTAAAAATCATTGTTAATTAAAATTGGCTTTGATATACCTTGGGATCCGGGTGGATCCATTACTTGAGCACTATATGCCTAGCTTAATGGCTTTAAAGAAAGTGCTGCCAGGGAGACAACCCGGAAGTTTTAGAGAGTCATTTATTTCTGTTATGTGCTTTTACAAAGTTTAAAAATAAAAATAATGTGCCAAGGTTTGCCTTTAGGATGTTTACATTGCTTGTTGGTTTGTGCGGTGCAGGACAGAAACTTTGGCTGTAGTGCGCGATTTTACATTTTTTACTGGAACATCAAACTGTTCTAAAACTTTTTGCTCTGTCTTTATACACAAATGGTTTATTTTTCCTAATTTTGGCAGAATTTTTGGGGTAACAGAAGTATGGTTAATTTCCAGATTACTACAGACTGTCCTGTTTAAGACAGATTCTGTTTTTGATGCATAGTTTGCTTGTTTTGATGAAACTATCAATTTCTATTAGTGGATTAAGCCATGGAAAAGTTATATTACAGTAGATACAATGAAAAACAAAATATTAATTGGTTTTCAACAGTACTTAGAGTAGTGATTTGCTTTATTATACTAACAGATCTTATCGAGTTTTCTGTTCAAGTTTTGTGTGGATGAAGTGTTCGAAGTTCGAGGAGGTCTCGATATGAGGAAAAGGAGGAGAGGCAAGAGCTCAAGCTTGGGGATGCCAAAGGCACCCCAAGTGAATATTCAAGGAGAGTCAAGCGTCTAAGCTTGGGGATGCCCCGGAAGGCATCCCATCTTTCTTCAACAAGTATAGGTATGTTTTCGGATTCGTTTCATTCATGCGATATGTGCAAATCTTGGAGCATATTTTGCATTTAGTTTTCACTTTTATTTTATGCACCATGATGGTATGATATAGTCCTTGGTTGATTTATATAATGCTCTTTGCACTTCACTTAAATCTTTTGAGTATGGCTTTATAGAATGCTTCATGTGCTTCACTTATATCTTTTGAAGTTTGGATTGCCTGTTTCTCTTCACATAGAAAACCGCCATTTGTAGAATGCTCTTTTGCTTCAATTATATTTGTTAGAGTGTGGGCATATCTTTTGTAGAAAGAATAAACTCTCCTGCTTCACTTATATCTATTTAGAGAGATGACAAGAATTGGTCATTCACATGGTTAGTCATAAAATCCTACATAAAACTTGTAGATCACTGAATATGATATGTTTGATTCCTTGCAATAGTTTTGTGATATAGAGGTGATAATATGTGGGAGGTTCTAGTAAATGGTTGTGTTTACTAAGAATATTGGTGTTAAGGTTTGTGATTCCCGAAGCATCCACGTATGGTCTCCTAACTATGTAACCAAATTGGCACACATTGTATTTTGATTGTTTATCTTTGCGTGAAGGTCGGGGGGCGCGATGGTTAACTCCTACCAACCTCCCCCCTAGGAGCATGCGTAGTAGTACTTTGCTTCGAGGGTCAATAAACTTTTGCAATAAGTATATGATTTCTTTATGACTAATGTGAGTCCATGGATTATACACACGCTTACCTTTCCGCAATTTGCTAGCCTCTTCGGTACCGTGCATTGCCCTTTCTCACCTTGAGAGTTGGTGCAAACTTCGCCGGTGCATCCAAACCCTGTGATACGGTAAGCTCTATCACACATAAGCCTCCTTATATCTTCCTCAAAACAGCCACCATACCTATCTATCATGGCATTTCCATAGCCATTCCGAGATATATTGCCATGCAACTTCCATCATCATTATATACATGACTTGAGCATTCATTGTCATATTGCTTTGCATGATCGTAAGATAACTAGCATGATGTTTTCATGGCTTGTCCATTTTTTTGATGTCATTGCTATGCTAGATCATTGCACATCCCGGTACACCGCTGGAGGCATTCATATAGAGTCATATTTTTGTCCTAGTATCGAGTTGTAATAATAAGTTGTAAGTAAATAAAAGTGTGATGATCGTCATTATTAGAGCATTGCCCCAGTGAGGAAAGGAATGATTCCCTCACAAGTTGGGATGAGTCTCTAGACTTTATAAAAAATCAAAGAGGCCAAAGAAGCCCAAATAGAAAAAAGAGGCCAAAGAAGCCCACCAAAAAAAAATAAAAATAAAAAATAAAAAAACGAGAGAAAAAGAGAGAAGGGGCAATGTTACTATCCTTTTACCACACTTGTGCTTCAAAATAGCACCATGTTCTTCATATAGAGAGTCTTGAGTTATCACTTTCATATACTAGTGGGAATTTTCATTATAGAACTTGGCTTGTATATTCCGATGATGGGCTTCCTCAAATGCCCGAGGTCTTCATGAGCAAGCAAGTTGGGTGCATACCCACTTAGTTTCTGTTTGAGCTTTCATACACTTATAGCTCCAGTGCATCCGTTGCATGGCAATCCCTACTCCCCCCATTGACATCAATTGATGGGCATCTCCATAGCCCGTTGATTAGCCGCGTCAATGTGAGACTTTCTCCCCTTTTTTCTTCTCCACACAACCTCCACCATCATACTCTATTCCACTTGTAGTGCTATATCCATGGCTTGCGCTCATGTATTGCGTGAGGGTTGAAAAAGCTGAAGCACGTTAAAAAGTATGAACCAATTGCTTGGCTGACAGCGGGATGGGCATGAGGGGTACCTTGTGTTAAGAAAAGGGAGCATACACGACTATATGATTTTTTAGGGATAGCGTTCAGCATTGATATTTTGAAAGACATGATTGTTTGTTGGGATGCCCGAGTATTAAATTCTTTTATGTCAAATGATAGACTATTGCTTTGAATCACTTGTGTCTTAGTATTCATGCCATGATTAGATTACATGATCAAGATTATGCTAGGTAGCATTGCACATCAAAAATTACTTTTTTATCATCTACCTACTCGAGGACGAGCAGGAATTAAGCTTGGGGATGCTGATACATCTCTGTTGTATCTATAATTTTTGATTGTTCCATGCCAATACTCTACAACTTTTGCATACTGTTGGCAACTTTTTATATTATTTTTGGAACTAACATATTGATCCAGTGCCCGGTGCCAGTTCCTGTTTGTTGCATGTTTTTTGTTTCGCGGAAAATCCATATCAAACGGAGTCCAAACGGGATAAAAACGGACGGATTTTTTTTGGAATATTTATGAATTTTGGGAAGAAGAATCAACATGAGACGATGCTCAAGGGGCCCACGAGGCAGGGGGCGCGCCCCTGACCCTTGTGGACACCCCGTAAGGCGGTTTTTGCCCTTATTTCACCGCAAGAAAGCTATTATCCAGAAACAAATCGTATTGAAAGTTTCAATCCAGTCGGAGTTACGGAATATAAGAAACGGTGAAAGGGCGGAATCAAGAACGCAGAAACAGAGAGAGATAGAGAGCCAGATCCAATCTCGGAGGGGCTCTCGCCCCTCCCACGCCATGGAGACCATGGACCAGATGGGAAACCCTTCTCCCATCTAGGGAGAAGGTCAAGGAACAAGAAGAAGAAGAAGGGGGGCTCTCTCCCCCTCGCTTCCGGTGGCGCTGGCACGCCGCCGGGGCCATCATCATCACCGCGATCTACACCAACACCTCTGTCATCTTCACCAACATCTCCATCACCTTCCCCCATCTATCTATAGCGGTCCACTCTCCCGCAACTCGCTGTACCCTTTACTTGAACATGGTGCTTTATGCTTCATATTATTATCCAATGATGTGTTGCCATCCTATGATGCCTGAGTAGATTTTCGTTGTCCTTTCGGTAATTGGTGAATTGCTATGATTGGTTTAATTTGCTTGCAGTTATGTTGTTATCCTTTGGTGCCCATCATATGAGCGCGCGCGTGGATCACACCATAGGGTTAGTGGTATGTTGATAGGACTATGTATTGGAGGGCAAGAGTGACAGAAGCTTCAACCTTGTATAGAAATTAATGCATACAGGATTGAAGGGGGACCAATATATCTTAATGTTATGGTTGGGTTTTACCTTAATGAACGTTAGTAGTTGCGGATGCTTGCTAATAGTTCCAATCATAAGTGCATAGAATTCCAAGTCAAGGATGACATGCTAGCAGTGGCCTCTCCCACATAAAACATGCTATCGGTATAGTAAAGTAGTCAATTGCTTAGGGACAATTTTGCAACTCCTACCACCACTTTTCCACACTCGCTATACTAACTTTATTGCTTCTTTATCTAAACAGCCCCTAGTTTATATTTATGTGCTCTTTATATTCTTGCAAACCTATCCAACAACACCTACAAAGTACTTCTAGTTTCATACTTGTTCTAGGTAAAGTGAATGTTAAGCGTGCATAGAGTGTATCGGTGGTCGATAGAACTTAAGGGAATACTTGTTCTACCTTTAGCTCCTCGTTGGGATCGACACTCTTACTTATCGATAGAGGCTACAATTGATACCCTATACTTGTGGGTTATCAACGACCTCTTCGCGGAATCCCATTCATCGGGCATTCACGGGATGGGCGCGGATGCCTTGATGCTCTCCTCGTTGGAGTCAATGCAAGGGTGATGCTTTTCGATATGTAACTGGAAGGCTTCCAGAGCCTTGCCTTACTTGAATCCATTGAGAGGGGTCTTGTACGAGCTTCAGGTTCTATTGACGTCTCGCCATACTCCCGGTAATTAATGAGTCGGCACGACCCACATGCTGGAGTGTTCAGCGGGTACCCATTATCTGTGACACAGACACTGGGGATCTGATTGGTGTTTATCTTTTCACACATGCCACTGGATTTTCCTACGAATCCCATATTTAAGAACCATTGCGTTTATAACACAACAAGATAAAATTAATTATGAGCATGGAAATTGAAGAATAACAACTTTATTATTGCTTATAGGCCATATTTTTAACAAGCATCACCAAAGGGAAGGACATACGCTAGAGCAGATGTTAGGGAATTTTTTTTGTAGGTGTATGGTAATCAGCGTAACCACATCTCACATTTCTAGCATGTGATTTTTTAGCATTGCGGCATATGTTTGATGTGCCTGCATTGTGAGTAGTCCTATTTGTACTTTAAGCCAAAAGGTAAGGAATATTTGGTAGACACTCAACTTCTGTCATTGCCCATTCTCAATTCATCATACTACATAACCTTATTATTTGTTACATCACATATCCTATGATAGTCGCAGCATGATTTTTATTCAACATTTTTTTACGCAGAAACAAACTATTATAAGGGGGTAGGGGGAGCAGAACCCATAAGTAAATCCCTCCTTGTGGCAGGCCTCAACACATGGATCCACCTTGCATGATATAGTATGATAGGTCCTGCTATGTTCAACGCAAGTCTTGGCTTCCAAGCCTACAAAACAACCACACGATATGGAGCACAAAAAATTAGATCCTACAATCTTCCACGAAGAAACAAGAAAGAAAGAAAGAAGTAGCCTGGAGTATGAATATCACATATGACTTGGAAATGTAAAATATTGCATGAAGGAAGATCCTTGTTTATCTGAAATTTTCAAACAACCTTTACCAGGAACTAAAAGAAGTGGCATGAGCAGTAGCAGGCATAATAGGCTTAGCATTTTGATGACTCCCATGTCTTCAAGAATGAATAGTTATGAAATCAATTAAGCGAGTAGATGCACACCCAGATAGGCTACGCCGTATCTTATAGCCTAGAAAGACGAGACCTGAAAAAACTTAATGATAAGATATGTCATTCTATCTAGAAGATATGCATGTTGCAATTATTATATTATATCTAGAAGATGTGGCT
Organism: Triticum dicoccoides; assembly: GCF_002162155.2. Taxonomy (NCBI): domain Eukaryota; kingdom Viridiplantae; phylum Streptophyta; class Magnoliopsida; order Poales; family Poaceae; genus Triticum; species Triticum dicoccoides. The sequence continues at coordinate 548,715,828 of NC_041391.1, forward strand.
ATATCTGCTTGCAAGTGGTTCTAAAAGACATGAATCAACAATTTTATGGAGTATAATAATGTAGACATTTAATTTCTACTTGTAGGATACAGTTTCAATATTGTATCTACAAGATGTCGCTTTGTCTGCATGTAGTCGTTTTGAAAGAAGATATGAACTACCAAATTTTTGAACCTTAATAAAGTTAACATTTAAATTATACTTACCAAAGTTGTTGACATGTGCATATGGATTTTCAACAACCTCAGACAGTTGCCACCTAATTGTTGACCATATTTTTGTTTTGATCAATGGCACAAGGCCACATATTACTACTTAGTAGGTCATATTTTCTTATGACTCGATTGTCAACATATAAACATTATATTTGGGAAGTATAAAATGTATAGTGTTGATTATGGCAATACAAATAAGGACACAACTAGTTGGTTGTACCGTTAGTGGAGGATGCATGGGTGTGTGTGGGGATTGACACGTGTTAGATCAAGAGTGAGTGAAGGTTGGAAGCTAGGAAACAAGGACATGATGCCTAGATTTGTGGATACTCAAGGCTTTAGAGTGTAACCGGGTGTCTTCATGCGTGTGCAGAACACAATCAAGACACCAAGGATTGGAGGCGTCCCTTGTCGATTCATAGACGGGGTGCAAGGCGTGGATCTATCTCAACGAGAAAAGAGTAGAAAGACACTATGATCTACCCAGGGTTAGGCCGCATGGTTGCATAACACCCTACTCCTAGTTTCTGTGTCGTTTATTTGGTGGATAGAGAGCTACAAATCCCCCCTGGAACGGGAAGTGTAGTGTTGCTCCTCCCTAGGTTCTACCAAGTATCCAACCCTTTTACAGTAGCTCGGCCCTCCTTTTACAATGCAAGGGGTACCATAGTGTCTATTCCACACAAAATAATACCTCACCTAACAAGGTATGCATGCAAATTAAATACTCAATGAAGTGTCCTTGGCTCCTCGCCTCCGGGAACAAATAACCGTCATTTCACTGCTGCTCAAGGTATTCACTTGGTGATGTTGTGACATGCATAGGTACATGTGTTCACCCACGTGATTGGAGGTGGGATGATTTGACATTAGCACCGTTGTTACTCCACCGTCCAACCCCATTTTCCGAAAATGTGTCGCAAAAGATCTGTATGTGCATAAGTAGTACGCCACACATGGGTGCCATGCTTGTTGTTTAGGGTGCATGGCCTGAACCTGCAGCGGACAGTGAGCGCACGAACGGTGAAGCTACAAGTAAAGTTGGGCCATAGCCCGAGAGCCTCTGGGTCCAAGCCCACGTAATACGAGTGAGCCCTTGTTGGGAGGATGTGTATGTGTGTGTGAGACTAAGAAAGTTGTTCCCACTGTTAGGGTTCATGATGAATAAGAAAGTGAATTGATCCTCTCCCCTCTCCTGCCTCCTCTCACCAAACCTCTCCCTTCCTCATCCCGATCCTCTCCCTCTCCCTGATCCTCCCCAGTCGGGCATTACAGTTGGTAATCAGAGCCATGAATTTTCTCCCCACCTTCACGCCGCCGTCGCCCCACATCCTCCTGCTCGGATCGGAAAAATTCCACCGGGTCAGGTGCGATTCACCCTGGTGAATTCACGCAAAATCTTACATGGGGTTCGATCCGCTTTGGAGTGAAACGACAGTGTCATCCAACAAACCCTCGATCTAGACCCGACATGTCCTTGCCGCGATGACGGAGACCACCGATAAGCTCTAGAACCTGCTCGAGTCAGTCATACGTCGTCCTGATGCCAGCCAGACCACCACAGATGAGCGTTTCCAGGTGCAACTCGCCTTCAACGAGCAGGTGCCTCATGAGCTCAAAAAATTGTCCAAGCAAATTGACCTCACCCAGGCAGATGTGGACAAGGCCCGCAAGTCAACATCGGTCATCGATCCAGACGCAACGGCCGCCGCCAGCGTGTTCTCTGCCTCCGGGGTCATGGCGACCATGGGATCCTCCACCTAGGCGCCACCTATGCCACTAGTCATCGATTCTCCCGAAGTACCACCCCTTCGTCCTTTCGCCCCATGCCACCACTTCTGCTCTACAACGAGGGCACGACCCAGCTGCCATTCGCCTATCTGGTGAATCACGGCCCGCCTCTGCTTCCCCGCGCATGCCAACGATGCCAGAGTAAGGCCACACCAATGAGTACACTTTTAAACCTCTGAAACATGAATTTCCCAGTTCGAAGGCGATGCACCGCGGATTTTGCTAGAGCGTTGTACCTCATACTTCGAGATGTATCAAGTGCCGCAGCACAACTGGGTCACCACAGCTTCACCGTACATGGAGGGGCTTGCAGCGGTTTGGCTGCAGGCATTCCATCAGACACATCCCAGACTCACTTGGCCAACCTTTTGAGCTACGGTTGAGGAAGAATTTGAGCCCGAGGACTTCGAGGTCCAAATGCATCCTTTCATGCAATTGCGGCAGACACGAATAGTGCAAGAGTATCGCCAACAGTTTGAAATATCCATGTACCATCTCATGTCACTCGACCCATCACTGAGCCCCAATGTTTCATCTCTCAATTTCTACTTGGGTTGAAGGACGAACTCCAGTTGGGTGTCCGGCTACAGTCACCAACCAACATTACTTGCGTAGAGGTGTTCGCCGGAATTCAAGAAGAGGAACTGGAGAAACAATGAGTACTACGCCACCGCACTGCACTAGGGGGCAATCCACCACCAGCCTTGTCGGCTCGAATACCAGTTCGCGTCGGTCTGCCACCACGACCCGGTGGTGATGATTATGGCTGAGAGCGGCAGTTACGGCATTTCAGGCATGCCAATGGCCTATGTTTCTGTCTGGCAACAAATACAGTCGGGAACATCAGTGCAAGCACACCAGTCAAGTTCTTATGATTGAGGTCGGCGGCTATGGGGAAATCCTCTCGGATGACATGGTGCACGCACTTCAGATGCTCGATACCCCAGCAGCCCAGGAGCCAGCATGCTGCACACTCTCCCAGTATGCCCTATCTGGTGACGAGGCCCTGTCCACAATGTGTCTGCGTACCTAGGTTGGCGATCAAGTCATGCTCTTACTAGTGGACTCAGGGAGCACCCATAGTTTCATCAGTCAGGTGTTTGCTACTCTTATGTCTGTCTCCACTAAAGCACTACCGCCGGTATCCATACGCATGGCCAAGGACTAGTGTTTGCGCTGTGACTCCATGCCAAGGCAACTAGCTTGGCACGGACACACCTTTCACACCGATTTGCGAGTGCTTGAGTTTAGTGCATAAGATGGGGTGTTAAGCATGGATTGGGTAGCGGTGCATATCCCCATGACCTGTCACTGGCTTGAGAAAACGATATCATTTCAAACTGAAGGGAAGTGGGTGCACTTGCAGGGGGATCAAACCTTCTGATCTCCCTCGCATATCGGAACTGGATGCTTAGGAACTACATCAGATGGAGGTCACCAATGATATCTGGACCGCGGTACTCGGTAGAGTGACTTGAGTGGAAAATAAGCGGCAACAACACTTGTACCACCAAACAATCAGAAGGTGCTCTATGAGTTTGAGGACGTGTTTGCAGAGTTGACGGCCCTCCCCCCGCACTGTCAGTATGACCACGATCTCAACCTTAAGCCTGGGGCAGCACCCATTAACACAAGACCATACTGGTACTCCCCTGCACAAAAAGATGAGATTGCACAGCAAGTGTGTGACATGCTCGATGCCGGTGTGATTGTGCAAAGCATGAGCCCCTATGCCGCCCCATTCCTGCTTGTGAAGAATAATGATGGTAGTTCGCGCTTTTCCATTGATTTTCGTCACTTGAACAAAGTCACGATGAAGAACAAATTTCCCTTACCGGTCGTGGATAAGTTCCTCGACGAGCTCACGGCCGCCACATACTTCTCCAAGATCGATCTCCGCTCCGTCTATCACCAAATTCGCATGCGCGAAGAGGACGAGGAAAAAACTGCCTTCAAACCCCATCACGGGCATTTTCACTTTCGGGTTATGCCATTCGGGCACTGCAATGTGCCGGCCACCTTTCAATGCCTGATGAACTCCATTTTCTCCAAGTACACCCATAAGTTTGTGATCATCTTTCTAGACGATATCCTGGTCTTCAGTGTTGACCAACAGGAACATGAAGAACATTTGCGGCTTGTACTCTCCATGCTACGCCAACATGATCTATATGCCAAGGCCTCCAAGTGCATTTTTTCCCAGCCAAGCATCGAGTACATGGGCAAGGTCATCTCCAATGAGGGAGTCACCACCAATGTGAACAAGACCAGCGTGATGCGCGGCTGGCCCGTGCCCACCAATGCAACCAAACCGTGTGGGTTTCTCGAGCTCACCGGCTATTATCGCAAGTTCATCACCAACTACGGGCTCCTCGCCAAGTCGCTTACTCAGCTCTTGACCAGGAAGGGATTCCATTGGGACAAGCGCAAACAAGCTGTGTTCGAGCTCCTCAAGCAAGCGTGCAAACATCAGTCCTCGCTCTACCCAACTTTGAGCGCCCATTCGCCATCTAGACACATGCGTGTGACACCGAGATGGGCACAGTGCTCGTCCAAGATGGCCATCCCGTGGCATACATGAGCAAGGCGTTGGGCGTCAAGAATCAGAAGCTATCTGATATGTCTCCATTGTATCTACTTTTCCAAACACTTTTATTCTTGTTTTGGACTCTAATTTCCATAATTTGAAAGAAACTAACCCGAACTAACATTGTTTTTAGCAGAACTACCATGGTGTTGGTTTTGTGCAAAAATTAAAGTTCTCAGAATTGGACGAAACTTTTTGTTGAATAATTTTGGAATAAAAGAAAAATATTGGCGCAAAGACCCATTGGAGGGAGGGGCCCTGCTCCCCACTAGGGACCAGGGCGGGCCACCCCCCTGGTGTGCCCTGGTGGCTAGTGGGGCCCACAAGGCTCCACTGACCGTAATCTGGATACTATAAATTCCTGTTTCCCGAGAAAAAAAATAGTAGAGGAAGTTTCATCGCATTTTACGATACGGAGCCGCCACCACCTCCTATTCTTCGTCGGGAGGCCAGATATGGAGTCCGTTCGGGGCTTCGGAGAGGGCGATCTTCGGTCTTCGTCATTATCAACCATCCTCCATCACCAATTTCAAGATGCTCACCGCTGGGAGTGAGTAATTCTTTCGTAGGCTTGCTGGACGGTGATGGGTTGGATGAGATTCAACATGTAATCGAGTTAGTTTTCTTAGGGCTTGATCCCTAGTATCCACTATGTTCTGAGATTGATGTTGCTATGACTTTGCTATGCTTAATGCTCGTCACTTGGGCCCGAGTGCCATGATTTCAGATCTGAACTGTTTATGTTTTCACCAATATATTTGTGTTCTTGATCCGATCTTGCAAGTTATATGCACTTGCTACATGCTATGATCTGCATACCCCAAGGTGATAATAATCGGGATTCCTTCCGGTGATTACCGTAGTTTAAGGAGTTCATGTATTCACTATGTGTTAATGCTTTGTTCCAGTTCTCTATTAAAACGAGGCATTAATATCCCTTAGTTTCCTTATGGACCCCGCTGCCACGGGAGGGTAGGACAAAATATCTCATGCAAGTTCTTTTCCATAAGCACGTATGACTATTTATGAAATACATGCCTACATTATATTGATGAATTGCAGCTAGTTCTGTATTGCTCTAGGCTATTACTGTTATATGATGAATATTATCCAATGTCATCACTGATCCAATGCCTACAAGTTTTTCACATATTGTTCTTCCTAAATTACTACTACCATTACTACTGTTACTACTCTTATAAAACTGGTGCTACTACTTACTGTTACCATTACTATTATTGCCACTGCTATCAAATTATTATACTACTGTTTTACTGATCACTTTGCTGCAGATATTCAGTCTCCAGGTATGGTTGAATTGACAACTAGACTGCTAATACTTACAAGTATTCTTTGGCTCCCCTTGTGTCAAATCAATACATTTGGGTTGAATACTCTACCCTCGATAACTATTGCGATCCCCTATACTTGTGGGTTATCATGACCTTTTTTCTGGCACCATTGCCGTGGAGCACAGCTATATTTTTTGAGTCACTTGGGATTTATATTTGTTGATCACTATGAAGAATTTTAAGGATGATAGAACCAAGATCGTTCCCTCTAAAACGAGGGTAGGTAACGAACTGCCATCTAGCTCTGCACTTGATTCACCTTCTGTTTTAAGTAGGTTTGCAACACCACGACCTGCTATTATTTCTTATATGTAGCAAGTAGTTGATGATGCCACCTTTGCTATGCATGATGCTAGGAATGATGATATTGATGATGCTAGTACTTTGCTTGATAATACTGTGCCACTAGGTGAATTTCTTGATAAACAAATTGCTAAAGCTAAAGAAATTGAGAATGCTGAAACCAATAAAATTACTAAAATTGATAAAATTATTGAAACTAAAGATTATGATTCACATATAGCGCTCCTAGGTATGAATTGCCTGAGAAACCTGAAGGTTATGTTATGGATGGAGAGGTAGCTAAGGACTTTCTTGCTTGTAAGGATATAGATGATCTTAAGAAATTGCTATGCAAGTTGAAAGAAAAATCTTTGAATGCTAGAATGAAATATGATCCCAAGTTTGCTACTTCACCTATTTTTATTACTAATAAGGATTATGAATTCTCTGTCGATCTTGAGTTGTACTTTGGTTGAATTTGATGCTTTCCATGGCTACAAAACTGAAATTGTTGTGGCACATCTCAATAAATTAAATGATATAGCCAACCTATTTGTTCATGAGGAAAAAACTTGTTATTACTATATTCTTAAGTTATTTCCTTTATCATTAAAAGGTGATGCTAAGACTTGGTATAATACTCTTTCTCCTGGTTGTGTGTGTAGTCCCGAGGATATGATTTATTACTTCTCGAAAAAATATTTTCCTGCTCATAAGAAACAAGTTGCCTTACAGGAAATATTTAACTTTGTGTAGATTGTAGAAGAGAGTCTCCCACAAGCTTGGGGGAGGCTTCTCCAATTACTTAATGCATTGCCTGATCATCCTCTTAAGAAAAATGAAATACTTGATATCTTCTATAATGGACTAACCGATGCTTCTAGGGACTACCTAGATAGTTGTGTTGGTTGTGTTTTCAGGGAACGGGCTATTGAGCAAGCTAGAGAATTATTGAATAATATATTCAAGAATGATAATGGTTGGACACTTCCTGAACCACCGCCTAAGACCACTCTGAATAAGAGGGGTGTCTTTTTTCTCAGTCCTGAAGATATGCAAGAACCGAAGAAATGTATGAAGGAAAAAGGTATTAAAGCTGAAGATGTTAAGAATTTACCACCTATTGAAGAAATACGTGGTCTTGGCACACCACCACAGGCGGTAGAGGTAAATTCTCTTATTAAGTTTGATGAAGGTGATATCCCTTATAATAAATCTCCTAGCCAATGCATGTATGAATTTGATAATTGCATTATGAGGATAGAGGAGTTACACAAGCTAGAATAAAAAGTATAGAATATCCTTCTATCCGCTACTTTGCACTCTGTCGGATTTCGGGTTCCGGCAGACCCTTGAGGTTCGAACACTGGGGTGCACACGAAGATCTCTCCCCTACCAGCTCACGTCTCGAAGTCTCGCAAAGATCTAAGCAAGAAAGATGAACACACAAGGGACACGAGATTTATACTGGTTCAGGCCACCATTGTGTTGTAATACCCTACTCCAGTGTGTGGGGGTGGTGGATTGCCTCAGGGGCTAATGATGAACAGTACAAAGGGAGAACAACCTCGCGAGGGGCTGTTCTTGAGCTGGTGCGATGAACTGCTAGGGTGAGTTCAGTCGCTTCTCTCTCTCTCTCTGGTCGATCTCTAGATGCCTCTAGCCTATGGGTGGCTAGTCCTATTTATAGGCGGAGGCCTTGGGCCTCTTCCCAAATAATGAGTGGGAAGGGCGCCAACAATTGGCCATTTTGAAGGGGAACATCTGGTACACTTATCCTGACTAAAGTTGGTCTTCGGCTGCCAAAGGTCCTGATGGTGACGCCGCCCTAGGCTCCATGATGACCTCTGTCCTGTCGTTCTGCTGGTCTTGGTCTTGTTGCACCGAAACAGTAACCCTTGCCTGATGCCTTGTCTTGTGCTTGCCCCCTTTGCACTGAAAGGGAAACAAGGACACTGCGCAGGCCGGCGCCCGCCTGGCACCCGCATGGCCTCCGATCGTCATGGCTTGCGTCACGGCCCCTCGGGAGGTGCCCTGCCTTGATCTCTCCGCCTCCTCGCGAGCCTGCCTGCGGAGGCTGCTCCTGAGGAAGCTCCATGTCGTCCGCCCCGTGAGGCTTGGCCCCTCGCGAGGGTCTTGTGCTTGAGCTGATGGAGCTGGGCTGCATTGGGCCCCCACTTGAGCCACACCGCAGGACGCAGGTAGGCAAGTCTGGGGACCCCCATTCCCAGAACGCCGACAGTAGCCCCCGGGCCCAAGGCGCGCCCGAACTTGTCTTAGTAGAAAAGAGAAGGGGCAAGTGCGAAGCGCCGCGGGCCCCAACAGCCTGCGGCCTTGGGAGCCGCGTGGCGGTTGATTGGATGCGGGCGTCTCCGCTTCCCCATGATGCATCGGCAACCGCATGACTTGACAAGTCCCTCCATGCAAAACCAGGTCATGATTACCTGCGATGGAGGCCGACGGTTGGCCTCCTCCGGCTTTAAGTACGGAACAGCGCGAGCCATTCCAGTTCATCTTCCTCTGCTACTCCTCCTCTTCTTCATCTTCGCCATTGCTCCGTCTCACGCTGATGGCACCCATCCGCCGGTTCTCCACATAAGAGAAGGGAAAGGCCCCCCGAGAGGGTCCTGACACGCTTCCGCCGAAGAAGCGGTTAGTCCTCTGCCGCCGAGACGAGGGTGCGCGGCAGGAGGTATCGAGGCCCTGGTACGAGCGGCCAGCGCCGGGGTTCCCGCTGCTCTTCTATGCTCGGATCGAGGGCCCTGGAGAAGAAGGCGCCGAGCGTCACCGTCGGTGGCATCGTCGGCGCCGGCGGGTTACGGCGGTGCGCGTCGTTCCTCTTGGAGTCCACACCGAGGGTTCCTCTCGCGAGCTTGTGCTCCACGCTGCCATGGATCCCCGGTCTTGGATTCGCCTCCCTCCCTCCTTCGCCTTTGAGATCCCCCCGAGGGGACCTCTGGAGCTCTGGCTGCAGCATGCTAACTGCGGCACCCCCGCGACCGGAGCGGAGGTCGAGGTCGTTGCTCCGGGCGAGGTCTACATGACCCGTGGCTGGGGCGAGATTGCCCGGGCTTGCCGGACAGGGGGGCGCCCTCGTGATCCAGCTCGTGTACGATGGCGCTTCCCTAATGTTCTTCAAGGTCTTCGATGCGGAGGGACGCCAGCTGGAGTGCTGCCCTGAGAAAGGCTGTCGGGGCCCTGCAGTGGCGAGGACCAGGCCCGTCCATCGCTTCCCCGGCAGCTCCTCTGGTGGCAGCGAAGGTGCTGGAGGGTCCAGCGACTCCGCCGAGCTTCTTGCGACTCCGGAGACGAGCGACAACAGCTACGAGCCCCCGAGCTCGCGTCGCGCTCGGAGCAGGGCGGGCTCGTCAGGACGCCGACGCCACTGATCTGGATGGGGTTGGCGCCTGTGCCTGACGGTCCATTGTTGATGATGGCGTCTTCGGCGGAGGCGTACGCAATTTGCGCTCCTTAGGATTAGCACCTCCTGTGCCCTGCGAGGAATCGAAGTACCGCCCCGCGGGGGCATGTAAGGCGCTGGCCATGTCCTTTGTAAATATTATATCCCTAGTATGAATCGATGCGAGGTGCTTCTCCTGTCCAGGCTCGGCTCCCCCTTTCTTCCCTCATGAGGACCTGGTGCTCTACGCTGACAGGTCCCGGTCCCCAGGCAGGCTCCAGCCATCGCTGGTATGCCAGGTCGCGATGCCATGGTCAAGGCCAGGAGGTGAGCGGCCCGAGGTCCAGTAAGAGCCCCTGAGTCGCGATGCTTAGGAGTTCCCCTTTAGCGCTCAAGCAGCCTCCGCTGAGAGAGAAAGGCAAGCAGCGTTGCCGTGACAGAGCTGCAGTGGGCGAGGGTTAAGCGCTGAGTCGGATCAGTTTTCGCGTGACTTATCTTGTAGGCTCGGGGTAGTTTCCGTTGAAGCGTCAGGCTTGCACAACGGCAACTAAGGTGTTGTGGGGTTAGGCCCTCGCGAGCTTCTTCTCTTCCCCCCTCTCTTCCCTTAATTCTCTACGTCCTCAGGTCCCGGCCCTCGAGCGAGCTCAGCCGCCGCAGGTATGATAGGTCATGATGCCGTGGGTCAAGGCCAGGGGGTGTGGGCCGGAGAGCGAGTAAGAGCCCATGAGTCACGATGCTCAGGCGCCCCCTTTTAAGGTGCCAGCGGGTCGTGCTGAAGAAAAGGAGAAGAAGTCTCGCGATGCCACCAGCGTTACTCCTGGAGCGGGTCCTGCATACCAACCATGAGGGGAAACAAGGCCTGTTGTCTCGGTTGTCAGCTAACCATCGGTCTCTCCGACGGAGTGATTGGGACACTGAGGGCCTGGTGAGGTGGCGCCTTGCGGGGCTGCCGTAGCCAGAGCTCGACCACTCAGATTTTTTGGCGTTGTAGGGACAAACCTGTGCGCAAGTGCCATGCCAGAGCGAGCAGCGCCAAAGGTAGGCGTTAATCAAGCAGGCGATTAAGTATAGCATGTTAAGCACGAAGGAGCAAATTCATTTAGATCGATGCATAGAAGTAAACGCCACTGGGCCTGGCCCGAGCGGCCTGGGGATAATGCAGCCCGAGGGGCGCCCCCAACAAAGCAGATGAAAAACATAAGCAAAACAGATACATGCCGCAGGGACGGACCCACGCGACCTGGGAATGATGCGGCCCTGCGGGCGCTCCCAGCTGAAGATAAAACTTGAAAACATGTCACCTGATACCATTGCAGAGCGAGTGTCGGAGTAGCTGTCGATGCGCGGTGAAGAAGCCAACCCTCATGAGCCCTCGGAGCCCTGAGCCTCGGGAGGCTCTGAGGGTCCGGGCGGCTCCTCAAGGCCCGTCTCCATCTCCCCCAGGAACGCGCGGTGCCTGGCCACCTGAGCTTCCTGGATGCTCCTCATCAGGCGCTGGTGGGCAGCAATCGCGTTCGGCAGGCCGAAGGGCATGCAAACATAGCTATGAGGTGGACCCTCACAGCGCCCTACGCGTGAAGGCAAAAGGCACTCCTGAGACGCGGCTCGGTTGAGCCCCGGTATGTCGATGCAGACACGCAGCTCACCATCCTCGCCGGGATGTGGGGCTACAGCGGGTAGGCGGTGACTGCCACGCATGACGTTTGACTCCTGTAGCTCCTGAATGTTCCTCGCGATGAACTCCTGGGGGTTCTGCCTTCCTTGCCTTATACCTTCCTGAGGGAAACGCGCCTTGAAGCACGCCTCCAAGTGGTGCCCGAGCGCCTCCCTCGTGACCTTGGCGAGGTCGGTGGCCCTCCAGGAGAGAGCCCTCGAGCCCTGCCCGAGGAGGACGTCGGGCGCGCCTTCCTATGCGAAAGAGGGTGGCGCCCCTTGGACGGGCGCGGATCCTGATGCAACGCCTCCGGAGGGGCCTGCCTCGCGAGCGCTTGGGCCAGGTGAAGCCTTCTTCTTCTTAGGGACCGCTTCGGGGAGCCTCCCCCTCCTGTGATCTGGGTCTTCAATTGCCGCGGCCTGGAAGGCACGCTCAAGAGAACACACTGCATCCCTTTCCTCGCAAGGCATTGTGATGATTCCACCGCTTCCTGGCATCTTGAGGACATTGTAGCCATGGTGAGTCACTGCCATGAACTTGGCCAGAGCTGGGTACCCGAGGATGGCATTGTATGGCAGGCGGACGTGATCAACGTTGAAGTCAATGAGTTCGGTGCGGTAATTGTTGCGCTGCCCAAAGGTGACGGGAAGACGAACTTGCCCTATCGGAACAGTTGAACCATGAGTGACTCCTGAGAAAGGCTTGGTTGGCTGAAGCTGATCATATGGCACGTGGAGATTGTTGAACGTCTCGACGGACAGGACGTTGAGCCCATCCCCGCCGTCGATGAGGGTCCTGGTGACTTGCACATTGCTGATGACTGGGGAACAGAGCATCGGAAGAAATCCGGCCGTTGCTGCACACTTGAGCTGATCCGCTGAGCTGAACGTGATAGCGCACGCGGACCACCTGAGTGGGCGTGTGGCCTCAAGCTTAGGGAGGACCGCATTCACCTCACGAGCAAACTACTTGAATATGCGCTGAGAGGCTGGAGCTTGAGCGCCGCCCAGAATGCAAGCGATTGTGCATGGCTCCTGGAAGCCCCCAGCCCCCTCGTCCTGGTGATGGTCTTCATTCCTCCTTGGCAGTGGTGGCAGAGGAGGGAGGCCTGCCTTGCCTTGAGGGCGGTCCTCACGAGGCTGATCCCTCCAACCTCCCTCGCGAGGCTGGTCCTGCCAGCGGTCCTCGCGGGGCCGTTCACACCACCCTTGGCGAGGGCCACGGTCTTCCCATCGTCCTCCACCGCTTCCTCCTCCTCGGCCATAGCCCCGGTCGTTGCGGTCGGGGCGCCGGACGATACGTCCATCTCGCATGGCTCTGAGCTCTTGGCATTCATTGGTGTTGTGTGTGTGGAGGTCGTGGTACACGCAGTACCGGCTGCCCTTAGATGACTCAGGCTGATCCCTGCCTCGCTTGGTGTCCGGCTCTGCTGCGAGCACAGCAGCCCCCCTTGCGCTTCACGTCCTTGACCTTGGGCTTCTTCTCTTCTAGGTCGGTAGCCGGGAGCTCAAGGAGGGAGAGGCGCCCTTCCTCGGCCCTAGCGCACTTGGTCGCCAGGTTGAACAGCTCCAGCAATGTGCACATGTCTTCATGGATTGCTAGCTCCTCCTTCATCTTGATGTCGCGCACGCCGTCGGAGAAGGCTGAAGTGATGGCCTCCTCAGTCACCTTGGGAATCTTGAGGCGGGCGTTGTTGAAGCGCTGGATGTACTTCTGCATGGTCTCTCTTGGCTGTTGCTTGATGCGGCGCAAGTCGCTCATAGCCGAGGGCCAGTCGTGAGTACCTTGGAAGTTGGCGATGAAGCGGGTGCGCATCTCGTCCCTGGAGGAGATCGTGCGTGGGGCCAGGTTTAGGAGCCAGGTGCGGGCACCGTCCTTGAGTGCCATGGGAAACCAATTCGCCATGACCTTCTCGTCTGGCGGCCTCGATGCCCACCTCGTAGAGCTGGAGGAACTCCACGGGGTCCGCAGTGCCGTCGTAGCGCAGAGGCAGGTCTGGCTTGAACTTGCTGGGCCACGCGACACTACGCAGCTCGGAGGTGAAAGCGCGGCAGCCTGCAGTGGCCACCAGAGCTCTCTACTGAGGTGTGGCTTGCTCCTGGGGATTCCCGCGCGCCGCTGCCTGGAGCAACGCTGGGTCTTGACATGGCGGTGCAGGGATGCGGTCATGGCGCACTGGTGCTGGGAGCACGCGAGCACCTTCTTGGGGGCGAGGGATCTCTTGGCAGCTCCTTTCTTTCCGTGCAGGCACTGGACGCGGCGGGTCTCGACCTGGGGCCGCGCGATTTGGAGCCAGGGCGACTTCTTGGGGAGGAGGTGGTGGAGGCACCTCCTGCTCCTCGCCTCCGACGTAGGATGGAGGGCGAGGTAGCGAGAGGGATGGTATGGGAGAGCCCCCTGCGGCGCTGACGAGCTCGGTGATGTGGGCGAGCCAGTCCTTGTAGAGGTAGTCAACGCGGTAGTAGTACAGGAGCTCACACGCCAGGAGCAGTGCGGCATGCGCGTCCGTGGGGGCGCAACGGGCATGGGACGACAAACCGGCTGGAGTCAGTGATGGGGTGGCAGTGCGGCCATCGTGCCGCACCTAAGGATGCAGGGACGAGGCCTGCTGCTCGTTCCCCGCTGGGCCGGCGACGAAGAATGACGGGGGCGTCCACCGACGGGCGCTGTCTAGGCGACACGGGTGGTGAGAGCAGCCGACGCTCGGCGCGGGCTCGGCGAGCATCAGCCATGCGGCAGAAGATCAGACACGACCAGTGGAAGAAAGATTCCGGCGCACCCCTACCTGGCGTGCCAAATGTCGGATTTCGGTTCCGGCAGACCCTTGAGGTTCGAACACTGGGGTGCGCACGAAGATCTCTCCCCTACCAGCTCACTTCTCAAAGTCCCGCAAAGATCTAAGCAAGAAAGATGAACACACAAGGGACACGAGATTTATACTGTTTCAGGCCAATACCCTACTCCAGTGTGTGGTGTGGTGGATTGCCTCAGGGGCTGATGATGAACAGTACAAAGGGAGAACAGCCTCGCGAGGGGCTGTTCTTGAGCTAGTGCGATGAACTGCTAGGGTGAGTTCAGTCGCTTCTCTCTCTCTCTGGTCGATCTCTAGATGCATCTACCCTGTGGGTGGCTAGTCCTATTTATAGGCGGAGGCCCTGGGCCTCTTCCCAAATAATGAGCAGGAAGGGCTCCAACAATTGGCCATTTTGAAGGGGAACATCTGGTACACTTATCCTGACTAAAGTTGGTCTTCGGCTGCCAAAGGTCCTGATGGTGACACCGCCCTGGGCTCCACGATGACCTCCATCTTGCCGTTCTGCTGGTCTTGGTCTTGTTGCACCGAAACGGTAACCCTTGCCTGATGCCTTGGCCTGTGCTTGCCCCCTTTGCACCGAAAGGGAAACAAGGACACTGCGCAGGCCGGCACCCGCCTGGCCTCCGATCATCATGGCTTGCGTCACGGGCCCCTCGGGAGGTGCCCTGCCTTGATCTCTCCACCTCCTCGCGAGCCTGCCTGAGGAGGCTGCTCCTGAGGAAGCTCCCTATCGTCCGCCCCGCAAGGCTTGGCCCCTCGCGAGTGTTTTGAGCTTGAGCTGATGGAGCTGGGCTGCATTGGGCCCCCACTTGAGCCACGCCGTAGGCCGCAGGCACGCAAGTCTGGGGACCCCCGTTCCTAGAACGCCGACACACTCTTTAATGGCAAATGCGTCGTGCACAAACAAGATTGTAGTACACTCTGTGTCCCAGATTTGAGCCTTATACATACGGCTTTAACATGCATTAAACTATATAATCTTGTATTAATTGTTGCATGGAGGCTGCAACACAATGCTGATAGTGGTCATTTATGTGGAGGAGTTTATGCCTCATGCATAGCTGCAAGGCTAAGAGTTTCACCTTTGCCAAATCATCATGTTTTACCTAATAGATATTTGGACTTTAATGTGATGCATCATCATAAGTTTATTAAGTATGGAGCTACGAATTACAGTTATAACTTGATGTTCGATAATATAAAACCATTGTACCTGTTATTTTGCCCACACATGCTCTCTTGGATTACCAGGGTAAAGGAAGATATTACATTTATGAGAGAGGGGCGCATGAGTACAAGCAACAATGGAGGTTGTCCATATGGCTCAGGAGGCTGCCCCTAGAGCCTCCATGACCTATCACTTTGATTATTACCCATGCCAGGGGTGGTGACTACCAAGCTAGGTGAAAGCCTAAGCTTGGGGGAGTACGTACGTCCCACCGACATTAAATTCATGTTTACACATTTCATTCCAGTTGTCGGCGTTCATACTCTTTTCTTGCTTTCTTCCTGTGTGTTTGAAAAAAAACTTTGAGAAAATCCAAAAATATTTATTAGTTCTTTTTTATTTTTCTTTCTAGTTTAAATTAGTTGTAGTATTAAAAGAAACCCAAAAAGATTTCTCATTTCTTGTTTTTCTTGTTGGGAGTTTTCCCATTTAAATAGTTTTTCTCGTTTTTGTTTTAATTTATTAAATTGCTTCCTTTGAGGAAAACTAAAAACTCCAAAAATATTTCAGCGTGTTTCTCTGAAATTCTTTTTTCTTTTGTTGAGTCAGTATTAGGAGAAGACCATGATGAAAATGTTGAGTGACTCTCATCTGTATTATTGTTGATCTAACAAAGAGCCCATATTATTTTATCCTCTCCTTTGAAAAAAATGTTTGCAGATTCCATCTTAGTCCATGGCACTCTTGCACTATTATTATTTTCTTATCATTCGGTCATGGAAGTGAAAGGCAATAATGATGATATTTGATGAAGTGATCGTGGCAAAGAAAAGCGGGTATGAACTCAACTTTTTTTTGTTTTTGTAAATATGTTTAACTCAGTATCCATGATTCAGCACATTATGATCAAACATGTTTATGATGACAATTAGATATTATAGTTGCTCATGCCATGCTTAAGTAGCTAGGAGTGGATAATGATTTATCTTGGGTGTCAACATGCATTAAAATGGTTGTGATTTAGTATGATGATATGGTATCCACCTCTAAATATTTCAAGTGGCTTGACTTGGCACATGTTCACGCATGTAGTTGATTCAAAACCAACATAGCCTCCACGATATTTATGTTCATGGTGTTTATATCCTACTCATGCTAGTATTCAATGTTAATTATTCACAACGCATGTTTATGATCGTTTTCGCGCTCTAGCTGGTCACTTCTCAACCTAATTGCTAGCCTTTGCCTGTACTAAGTGGGAATACTACTTGTGCATCCAAATCCTTAGACCAAAGTTGTTCCAGATGAGTCCACTTTATCTACCTATATGTGGTATTACTCTGCCGTTCCAAGTAAATTTGCATGTGCCACATCTAAAAATTCAAATGAACATCTGTTTTGTGTGCCCATACCACTCATGGAGCGATAGGGGGTCGTCAGTATCTTCCATGCTAAGCAGGTTATTCTCATGATGGGTGTGTCACGCCCAATATGCGACCCTATCCGAGAGGAACTCAAAGGTCCCACCAAGGATAGAAGCGCGTATTGAAGATGCTTTGCAAGGTGGATATCATTACATTGTATCATTACATAATAGATGGGGATACATACAGAAGGCATACAATTCCACATGAATACTACAACATCATACATCAGAGCATCATCCGACTACGGATGAAACACAAACAGAAACTCAAACGACCTCCACCCTGCTAGCCCAGGCTGCCGACCAGGAACCTATCCCTTGAACGAAGAAGAAGCAGAAGAAGAGCTCCAAAACAACTAAACATCGCTCTGACGTCATGATCATCACATTACCTATACCTGCAACTGTTGTTGTAGTAATCTGTGAGCTACGAGGATTCAGCAATCCCATTACCATGGGTATCAAGACTAGCAAAGCTTAATGGGTATGGAATGGATATGTGGTGAGGTTGTAGCAAGTGACTAAGCATTGTATGGTGGCTAACATACGAGTACAAGAATAAGATGAGAAGCTATGCAAACAGTTGCAAACTAGTAATGATCAATAAGTGATCCTGAACTACTTACGTTCAAACATAACCCCACCATGTTCTCTTCTCGACCCACTCGAAAAGAGACCATCACGGTTACGCACGTGGTTGGTGTACTTTAATTCGAGTCTGATGTCAAGTTCTCTACAATCGGATATTAAAAATTCCCATGTGCCACATAACCGCGGGCACGTCTCTCAAAAGTTTAAACCCTGTAGGGGTGTCCCAACTTAGCCCATGACAAGCTCACGAATCGCGAAGACAATCCTCCATCACGGGACATCCGATCAGACTCAAGATCCCGGTGCACAAGACATTTCGACAATGGTAAAAAAACTCCAGCAAGACCTCCCGAGGTGCCGACACCCTAATAGTAGCCGCACGTATCTCGTCTCAGGCCACGACGGATGAGCGATCAAATCTCAAGCACTAGTGGATTTCATCAATGATTGGACAGAGCTGCAGATGCCTGAAGAAAAGCCGGACAACACATATTGGACTATTCATTTTGACAGGTCCAGGCAATTGGAGGGCTCGGGGGCTGGAGTCATTTTAGCTTCCCCTCGAGGTGACAAATTTTGTTAGGTGCTACGGTTGATGTTTGCCTGTACTAACAGTGCAGCTGAGTACGAAGCCTTACTCCATGGTCTTTGGATGGCTAAGGAGATGAGCTTAAGCCGGGTAAGGTGTTTCAGCGACTCAGATTTGGTGGCTCAACAGGTTTCAGGCAAGTGGGATTCCAAGGATCCTCTCATGGTGGCTTATCGCCGTGAAGTGGACGCCATTGCTGGACACTTCAAGGGTTACCAAGTGGAGCACATTGACCGCAGAAAGAACAAGGCGGCTGATGCTTTAAGCCAGCTGGGCTTTGAGCGTAAGCTGGTGCCGCCTAATACTTTCTTGGATATTCTGCATAACCCTTCTGTCAAGTTACCTACAGAGGAGGACTTGGCTGTTCCTGACACGGAAGCACAATTGGTGGCGGCTCTTCATGTCATTCCAGATTGGACAGTGCCATATTTGGCTTATATGACCCGGGGCGAGTTGCCTGAGGATGAAACCTTGGCCAGTCAGATAACCCGGTGGTCTAAGTCAATGACGATTGTCAGTGGCGAATTGCATCATCACAGTGTTACAGGGGCGTTTCAGCGTTGCATCTCCCCTGAAGAAGGCCAAGAAATTCTACATGAGATTCACGAAGGGGATTGTGGTCATCATGCCGGGTCAAAATCACTTGTGGCCAAGGCTTTCTACCATGGATTCTATTGGCTGACGGCTCATGCTGATGCGGAGGACCTGGTCAGTAAATGTGACTGTTGTCAGAAATTCTCAAGACGGGCTCATGTGTCGGCTCAAGAATTGAGGATGATTCCAATTACTTGGCCGTTTGCAGTCTGGGGGCTTGACATGGTTGGGCCTTTCAAAAGGGCCAAAGATAAAAAGACCCACCTCTTGGTGGCAGTTGATAAATTTACAAAGTGGGTTGAGGCAGAGTCAGTCAATAAGTGTGATGCAGCTATGGCAGTTCAGTTCATGAAGAAGGTGATATTTCGCTTCGGCTTTCCACACAACATTATAACTGACAATGGCACTAATCTGTCTAAAGGCGCCATGGAAGAATTTTGTCAACGTGAGCATATTCGGCTTGATGTTTCATCAGTGGCTCACCCCCAATCCAGCGATCAAGCTGAGAGAGCCAATCAGGAGATCTTGAAAGGCGTCAAGCCCCGGCTTTTGGTCCCCCTGTAGAAGACGCCGGGTTGTTGGGTTGAGGAGTTACCCTCTGTGTTATGGAGCATCAACACTACTCCCAACAGATCTACGGGTTACACGCCTTTCTTCATGGTCTACGGAGCTGAGGCGGTTCTCCCTAGTGACATCCGTCATGACTCGCCTCGCGTGGCGGCTTATGTGGAGGCGGACAATGAACAGGCGCGTCAGGATGCTCTTGACTTGTTAGATGAACAGCGGTACTTGGCAGCAGCTCGTTCGGCGATTTACCAACAGGACTTGCGCCGCTATCACAGCCGCCGAGTTAAGTCCAGAGCCTTTTAGGAAGGTGATTTGTGCGCTGTCTCAACCAGGATCAAACTGATGCGCACAAGTTATCCCCACCTTGGGAAGGGCCCTTTGTGGTCTACAAGAACTTGAACAACAAGTCATATTGCCTTATCGATGTTCGAGAGCGCAAAGACTCACGTAAGTCGGAGGAGGAGACCCGGCGGCTGTGGAACATCGCTCATCTTCGGCCCTACTACACTTGAGCCATCGGCTCTCGTGATGTACATATTTTGACAATGTATATATTATGACAAATAATAAAGCAGGACCTCTGTCCTTTTTCCCTTCCTCAAAGGTAAATGTGTCATTGTTCTTATCATTGTCATTTCACATGATCATTGGGGGCTGATCATATTCGATCAAGTTCCACCCTCTTAATCCGGCTTACGATCGTATTCGAATCTAGCCGTTAAAACTTATGATCACTAGGGGGCTTCCTGTTCAAACATAGGTCGTATTCGAACCAAAGAGAACATAGATGTCTATACCCTTTTGATTGGCACACTGTCGAGCTCACTAGGGGGCTTCTTGATCGTATTCGAATCATAGCTTAACCCCTTTTGGGAACCGACTTTGATCGTATTTGAATCAGAGTCGTTAAAAAACTCTCAAGGTCATTAGGGGGCTTCCTGTTCAAACATATGTCGTATTCGAACCAAAGAGAACATAGCTGTCGATACCCTCTTGATCAGCACAACACCAAAGCCACTGGGGGGCTACATGATCGTATTCGAATCCTAGCTTAACCCCTCTGGAACGGTTTATTGATCGTATTCGAATCAGCAACCTTGAGTTTTTTGATATTTTATTTGGTTTAAGTTTTCTTTCGAAGCACCCTTTATTTGACTTAAGACTTTTTCTGAGGTTTACAAATGCAAGTGTTGTTAATTTTAACCCAGCTTAATATTGGCTGATATGTCGCCAATGTATGAGCATCATTATACCTTTGAAAATATTGGTGTCCAAAGATCGGGTCATCACCCTTACTGACCGAGTCACATGAGCCAGCAGTGCAAATTCAAAAGGTCGCAGGTGTAAGATTATAGTTGTGTTTTTCAACATCATATGATACAACAAGCTTATCTGTGACTCTTTTTATAAAGTTATTTTGACCCACCTGATGGTAAGCCGCCAAGGGATCTTGTGGTGTGTTTTCATGTGTAGGACAGTTAAAAGGTTTGGTCAAGCATACGAAAAGCTGATGAAAAGTAAACACGGGTGAATTTAACACGGCAGCTTAATGACATTAAGCAATAAAACATGCATGATGGCACGGCCAAAGCAAAGTTTTTTCTACTCTATTACATGACTCCTTGAATCCAGATGATTCACATTGTTTTTTCAGCACGTCACAGGTGTGAGCCGCCATGGCAGGTTAGCCTTCATGATTGGCCTGAAGCGTCTGGGTTAGCCCTCTCCACATTTTCGCCATGTTCCCTTTCCTGGAAGGTTGACGATGACCAGTCAATGTTGTTCAAAGCTTCAAATTCGGCTTCATCATCAACTAGACCGGTCGGGTCAACTTTAGGGGCGAAGGTGTGCTTACGAAGTGGGGGGATTAGACTGGTCACATCATAATGAGCCGTCGGAATTCTCCGGTTCTCTTCATCATAACCCGCCTGGTACTTGGTAAGATCCACTTCGTTCGCTATCAAGGTAGCTACGGGGCGTATCTCCTTTACGCAAGCGGTAAAGTCTGCTTCTTCAAAAGGAGTGCCATCTTCCTTCAAGCTTGGATAGCAAGTGGCAATGTCGGCCGGGTCTAACTCTGGTAGCCAAGCCTTGGCCCGGCTTAAAGCATTTACCGCTCAGGCTCTTGCAGCTGACCGCCTCAGTTCATTGAACCGTTGGGGTAGCACGGAAAGCTTCTTCAAGACCTCTACCAGGAGGGTAGGCACTTCATTTGACAAGGCCACCGTGGCTAATGCACGTTGAGACCCGGTATATAATTGCTCCACCAAGTTGTACACTGCCTTCATCTTGATCAGCATGTCTTGGTTCAAATTGGAGCTTCTGGGGCCTGCATAAACATGATCAGGTGAGTCAATTCCAATTATATGATCAACTGAAAGGTTCAAATGTTTAAACGCTTGCAGGGCGATTTACCAAAGATTGCCGAGACCATTTGAGAGACTTGGCGCTTTAAGCCGGTTTATTCATCGGTTGCTTCTTCCAGAGCCACCTCTGCTTTCTCAACTCGGTTAATTAAAGATGTTCTTTCATCAGCCCAGAACTTCTTTTCATTATCAAATTCTTTATTCAGTTTTTCTTGTTCAGAAATACTGAATTTGAACTTGGTATCGGCCTTTTGGGTCTCCGTTTCTTGGGCCTCAAGGCGGCTCTTCAAATCGGTCACCTAAGATTCGAGTTGACTCGTTGCGGTCTATACAAATACAGGGTCAAAATCAAGCCAATTTTTATGCAGTATTAAAGTCCCAAGCCTTTTGCAAGCAACAATGCTTGGCACTTGGGGGCTAATGTTTGCCGAAGAATTTTACTTTCAGCGGCGGTTCATAAGTAAGTCCCAAGCACTTTTGCAAACAATAATACTTGGCACTTGAGGGCTAATGCATATTGCGGTTCAAAGCTCTGTAATGTACATTTTTTATATAACCATTTTAAGGACCGTTTGACCATGTTGGTTAAGCCGCCCCTTGGGGACTATAGAGTAAGCTCGACTTCTTGTATGTCGTATTCATCTATGTTACTAATGTCACTAAATTTATTTCTAAGTCTACAGCGCATTCATCATAAGCAATAGACTTGGGGGCTAGCATGGTAAAGATAAATGAATACAGAGAAAGGGTTGTACCTCAAATTTTTGGTGCATCTGTTTCACCATGTCAATCTCAAAATTCCGGCTGCTGTGTACTTGGCTCATTTAGCCAGAAAAGATGTCTCCAATACTCATGTGAGCATAGTTTGTAACATCCAGCTTGACTCAGCGGTGTTCTAGAAGTTCCTCCTTGGCGGGACATTTGGCCAGCACAGTTGGCCTTCCCAGCTCAACAAAGCCGGTTCTGGTGATCTCAACATCAGTGTTTTGCGGGTCATATGTCCTGACCGGGCTAGGGGCTTCTGGATTTTTAACTCATCACCGGCTCGTTCAGTGTGTAGGTCAGCAGCGGGAGTTGGTATGTCTTGAGCTGGCCCAGATGGTGGCTCATGAGTTGACGAGTCCGGCACAGCTGTTTCAAGAACCGGCTCAGTCACGACCGTGTCTTCAGCTGGCTTGCTCTTCCTAACCCGTTTGCTGGGCTTGGCTTGTCCACTTCATCAAAATAAAAGGTTAGTACAGATGCAAGGGATTAAAGTAAATACAAGATAAGCAGATTATTATACCCTCGTGCAGTCTCGAAAGCCGGCAGGAAGGGGGAGTTTCCTAATAATCCGAGTCAGAACAATTGAGAGGTTGGCGAGTAAGACCCACCAAAGGATAAAGAAAATTTAAATCATAGGTGACCTCATTCCGGCGCTTCTTTGGGGTGTTTGGTAAGCCGGAGGAGATCTCCACATCCTTGCTGGTCCGGGTCTGCCTCTGGCTCTCATGAATCTGCCGCTTCAAAAGAAATTGAGGATCCTGATGAGCTAAAGGATGAGAAAACCTTACTTTCCGGGTCACTCTGCGGATTTTCCGTCTTGGCAAAGGCTCAGAGTCGGAGGAAAGGATAGTTACCTCATCAGCCTTCTTACGGCTTGCTCCTGTGTCCTCCTGCTGATAATCACTGTCAATAAGATTGTTAAAAAATGAGCCTAGGGAATCAAGGGCTACCTCTGACTCAGAAGAGTCTGCTAGCCGAAGCAGGTCAGAGGCGGCGGCCTTTTTGCCCTTCTTCTTGGCAGCCTCTTTTCTGGTGGCTTTCTTCTCCTTCCTGGCTTTCTTCACAGCCTCATGGTCATATTTGACCTTCCAGAATTTATCACCCGCCTGCAAAGATTAACATATGTGTGAGTATGGGTAAAACATCAAAAAATCAAGGTAATTATTTCATATGGGCGGCTTACCTTTGGAGCCGGGTTAGCTTTACAGAAGGGGGCTAAGCCCACCCTGCCACAGTCTGCCAGGCTCTCATTCAAAAGAGACTTGGCCATATCATCGACGACATCTTCAGGCAAGTCATCAGGGCTATGTCACAGAGGGTCATCCTTTGCGCCCATATAATCGCACATCAAGCCGGGGCGGCGGCTCAACGGAATGACCCGCCAGGCAAGCCAAACCTGGACTAGGTCGATGCCTGTTAACCCATTTCCCAGAAGAGCTTTGATGTTGGCCAAAGTGGGGGCGAGTGATTTGCGTTTGGCAGCTGTAATCTTGTCAGGCAAATGATGGTTGGTCCCAAGACGAAGAGCACGAAAGCCGGGCAGAGGGTTTACACCAGTCGGAGAGGTGTCTTGGCAGTAAAACCACATCATATTCCAATCTTTGGGGTGGCTCGGCGGGTTGGCGTAAGGAAAGATCGCGTCCCTACGGCGCTGGATTGAGACACCGCCAAGCTCTATACTCTGACCGCCATCGCACTCATTCTGGCGGTTCAAATAAAACAGCTCTCTAAAGAGCAGCAGCTTGGGTTCTTCTCCAAGGTATACTTCACTGAATACTTGGAAGTTGCAGATATTAGACACGGAATTGGGTCCGATGTCTTGTGGGTGAAGATCAAAGAAATGCAGCACGTCTCTAAAGAATTTTGAGCCAGGTGGAGTAAAACCCCGGTTCATATGATCCGTGAAAACAAGAACTTATCCTTCTTTGGGCTGAGGGAATTCCTCCTCCGGGTTAGGAGCATGATAAGTCATGACTTCTTTCTTCGGCAGATAGCCGGTCTTCACAAAATCATCCAGAGTACTGTCTGTGACAATGGATTCAACCCAGTTGCAGGAAGTAGGTGCCTTTGGTGCCATTATGATGGAAAGCCTAAAGACAGAGTAAAAAGTACCGGTTCAAATTTATGCCAGGCAAGAAAAATATTACAGTGCATATTCAAGATGGCGGCTTGCGAAGGGGCCTAATGGTATAAGGGTAATCATGTCAAGGTTATTTAAGCCACCAGGATTATTTAAACCAACGCAGGTGATCAGAGTTATCAATTGAGCATTGTTTCCTTAAAGCCGGCATTCAGAGTCGCCATGGCTAGATGAATCTAACAAATGCAGATTTTTGCCTAAGTGTTGTACAAACAGGTTTCACAATTTGAAGCCATTATTTTGGATCAAACAGATGTTCAGAAAAGAAAATTTTCTAGACCTAAAACATGGCACAGAGGAGTTCATGCATTCCAGTGGGTATTTTTTACAAGGAAAGAAGATCTACTAGTATCTGAAATGGATGTGGAGCAACTACCGCACAAGATCTATGCTACTGTTGGATCAAAGAAACCACGACAGAAGCAAACGCAAAGAACTAGGATGAACAGGGAACTGTACAGATGAACTCGCTAACCCTAGCACGGATCTATAGAGCAGAAAGGGGAAAACTTATTGTGATGGATCTGCTACGGAGGGGCGCCGCTATTTTCTGGTCAAGTTCAGGTCGATGCAGTGGCCTAGGTCGACAGAGATGAGATGTGCTGCAGTGGCGGCGGTGGAGCTCCAGTGGCAGATGGGGGCGAGAGGAAGAATACGCGAACGGGAAGAATGAGGAAGACCTAGTCGGGTCTATTTATAAGGAAAGACCACCAAAAGAGCACGAAAAATGAGGAGGCCGAAAATATAAGTTACCCAACTACAAGGACGCCTCGATTTTCGGGATGGTCATCAAGACAAAGATCCGTTGGGATACATTGAATAAAACGTGCTTTTATGACAGGTGACATCATGGCGGGTTACCACAAATCCAGAGGATAACGTCATGGCGGGTTACAAAAATTTCATAAGAGCAGAAGATTTTTCTTAAAGTATCAAAGATTGACATGAACCAATTCAAATCAATCTGGGGCCTAATGTTGGGGATATAACTATTGGTATGACCCGCCCAGGAGAGGTCGGGTTATACTTACAAATATTCTTGAAGCCCAAGACCCAAGATAGAGATGGCGGTTCAGTTAAGGGCCCAAAGCCCAGAGGCAACTTAAGGCCCGTAGTGATAAACCGCCATGTATGCATGACTTGTATTGTAAGGCAAGAATAGTTAAGAGACCGAGCCGGACACTGTTTATGAGCCGGACGGGACTCTGTAGAGCCGCTGGGCGTTGACCTTTGTATATAAATGGACGACCCGGCGGTGGTTCAGGGCAAGTAACATCGACTCGAGAGCTAGGTCAAGCGATTCACTCCCTAGTTATCGAGGCATAAGCAATCCCACTCAAAATTGGATCGTAGGCTTTTACCTTCACCGTAAGGGGCCGAACCAATATAAACCTCATGTCCTTTGTCCCAATTAACCCCTTTAAGCTTCCTAGTTGCGATGGCTCCCACTACAAAAAAAGTACACTTTCGTGATGATACGTGTTTGTCACAGTAGGTCGCATTTTTTGTCATGCATGTACATCCATGACGATTTTATGACAGAATCAAGATAGTCATACCTGTGCTGTCATAGAAGTATTTCATGACATTACCAAAATTATCATCACGGACGTGTCCACTTCCATGACGACAAATCACGCGTCACAGAAGTGCTTTCGTCAAGGGTGACCGACATGTGGCATCCACCGTAACGGAACGCCCTTAAGCTATCGGGTTGGATTTTGGATCCGATAACTCGTTAACAGCCCTGACCAATGGGAAATTTCCATGTGTAAAATTCTGATTGGCCGAAGGGAACACCTGTCAGCTCGTCAGTGGGCCAGATGTCGCCCGTCCATTGGAGGAGACATGCCTATGATACGTCGACACATGGCTGGGCCCAACAGAGGCCCATATAGGTTAAAAAGGCTGGCCCAGTCCAAGGCCCGTAGAACTTAATCAGGTACTAGTGGGCCAGCCCAATAACGGGATGCTTAATAAAGGCCCATTTACGGCCCGAAGCCAGATCTGGCCCGTTAATTGTTCGCCCAATATTTGGGCCCATTTACGGCCCGAAGCCAGATCTGGCCCGTTAATTGTTCGCCCAATATTTGGGCCCATTTGCGGCCCGAAGCTAGATCTGGCCCGTTAATTGTTCGTCGAATATTTGGGCCCAACTATAGACCAGTGACTTTCGGCCTGTTAGAGGCCTGATGTAGACATGGGCCCATTTCAGCCCGGTGTGACTTTCAGCCTAGGAATGGCCCGTGCTGCCCATGGGCCATATATGGTCTGACGGGACATCGGGCCTACTAGCGGCATGTGCTAAAGGTGGCAACAGTTAAGCCCAACGTGACTTTGGGCCTATTAATGGCCTGTCGCGTAATTTGGCCCGTTGATGCCTGTACTAAGCTTTCGGCCTCTTAAAGGCCCATGATATCAGTGGCAAGGCCCGAGATATGTTTCGGCCTGGTAACGGCCCGTGAGCTAACTGGGCCCAAAACGGCCCGGTCTACATTTTGGCCTGCTGAAGGCCCGTCGACGACTAGTGAAAATTGAGGCCCAACATGCATTTTGGCCTGCTAAAGGCCCATGGTTTCATCTCGGCCATAATAGGCCAGTACAATATTCAGCCTGTTAATGGCCCAACGCTACCTGGGCCAAACTAAGCGCTGGGTCGACAAAAGGCCCAACTAAAATATAGGCCGGTGTAAGTTTGGGCCTAGCGTAATGTGTGAAGGCCCCTATCATTCAGGCCCAAGAAAGATGCAAGCCGGCCCAATTGTGGCCCGCTAAAAACCTGGCCTGTTAGAATCGAATGTTTCGGTCCGGTCGACTACATCTGATTTTATTCAAATAGCGAATGATGGCAGTAACTAGTAGGATTTAAGAACAAACCTACTCTATACAATAAAGAAATTACGGGATAGTAACTAAGAATAAACCTACACTATACAATAAAGGATTTAAGGTATATTACATCCACTGGGCATCGAAGTTCACCACCAGTGATCATAAAGCGCAACGAAGAAGCAGATTACAAAAACTGGGCACCATTGTAGCATAACAAAATAATACTGAACCAAGACCACTTCCAAGACAGTTCAAGAAAGGTTAGCCTTGCGGGGGAACTGCTGTGCAAGCTGCTGAGCAAGGCTGTGAGACCGGCCTAGCATGTCGGTCATAGCTTCCAGGTGTAGTTGTTTAGCAATGAGATTCCTATTGGTGTTCTCTGCAATCTTTCTTAGAGATAGGACTTCAAGTCGAAGTTGAGTCGCAGAATGCCTTTCTGCTAGAACTTGGGACTGAAGAAGTCGAACTGATTTAGACAACGAATTCTGTGAGCTTGTCTGACTGTTACTCTCAAGTAACTTGAACACTGCATCAAGACAAGACTTTGTGGTTGTCTCGCTATCTTCAAGATGTTTTGCCTTCTTTTTTGCAATATATGTTGGGTTTGTCTCAAAGCCTTCAACAGACTTGTGCATGCCATCAGGCATATCACCCTGAAACAAAGCAGAGAGATGACAGGTTTTGCACGTGTATAAACAAACATGATAACTGTTCTGTCAATTCTATCCAATTTCAAATTAGAAAATAAAGAGTAAGTTCAAAATATCAATAGCATAATTTGGCATTGTTCATAATGCGGGGAGCTTCACCACACTACTTGATTACCATTTCAACATAACAAACATAGATGAAGGGCAAAGAAAATCATTGTATCTATTTTGGATAATGTGCATGGCATGTTGTTCATATCATCAGCCACATCAGTAAGATAAAACAGGAGACAACAAGGTGCAAACGTGGGCTGCTTCACCACACACTGGATTATAGATCCACAAAAACAAGCATACATATAGGGAGTATTAAGTAATGTGCATGGTATGAATAATGAATTTGGTTTTACAAGTAAAACTTAGCACTTATGGTTCTTAGGAACATGCATTTTGGTAGAAACAGCAAACTAAACAGCAGTAAATGATATGGACTATGAGAAAATTAAACAGTAGTTGAGGATAAAGGCTTTGGAAGGACTGACTTACATTAACAGTTAACACCGGCTTTATAATGCCCTTCTCCATGTCAAGGGAAGGATAACTCGAGAATTTCAGCACAGAATCTTCTTCATAAGCATTGCCTGTACTCTACATTTTATAGAGTAATTATAGATATGATAATACTGGAAGGTATAGAGGATAATGAAGATAAGATGCAGATTGATGCTACATAATCAACTACCAATCCCTGGAAGTACAAGCGTTACAGGACAAAATGTACTGACAGGAGCAATGGGCTACACTTCTGCACTGGCATTATCTGTGTATTCTACTTGTTGGTAAGATTAAATATAGATCTAATCTTTTTTAGTAAATGGTGAGCGAGGGAGATAAGATGCAGAATGCTACAAAATGAACCAATCCCTATTCCCATAATACAAGAGTGTTTTGAACACTGGTGTACTGTACAAAACGTTCTTATATTATGGGACAGAGGGAGTAGCTGTTAATGTAAGTACAGTGATAGACCACGTTCAGTCCTTACAAGAGGACTGCAGAGCTAAACTTCTTCAAAAGCATTGGGTTGATTATAAATTTATGTAAGAGTCCATACGGATCTTATAATGTCCACCAAATGGACGATTACGAGGCTAACATGTGCAGTGATGCTACATAATCAAACAACTATGAAAGTAATTATGGTCATACAGGGCAAGAGGTACTCACAAGAGCAATTCAGTGTGCAGTATAGTTGCGAGATTCTGTGGTCCCTTGAGAACGAATGTTCTTCTGCTAACAGTTTTCGTACAAGTGAGACATTAAGGCAAATGCAGAAATGTAGTTCAAATTGTGATGTGATATCATAGACAGTACCTTACGCTGCAGCCGAGACCAATGTGTAACAAGATTATTCCAGTCACGGTTGGATAAGCGTAGCACCGAAGACTTTACAGAAATTTCGTTCAGAGGCTTGCCATCGAAGTGTGCTTGCCTTGGGTAGGAACGATACTTCATCAATGAGTGCTTGAAAAGTGCAACTAACCCTTGCTCGTCATCACAATCTAGTTTGGTCCTCACCTATTTAAAAGAATGAAATCTTGTGTCTTCTGTCAGCAGAAACATATGCAGTAATGACCATGAATAACATTAGTACATTACTTACGCGTAAGTTGCGGAGGAAGACTGGAAATTGTTCTGCGTCTGCGGTATAATCTTTCCATAAAGGAAAGATGCGCACAAAGTTCCTGACAACAACATAAGCTTCGTCTTCTAAACTGGGAAGAAATGGAACATGGATCCTATTTGCTGCAATTGGGGCTCTCTCTGGTTCGAAAAGGGATTTGGCAACTGGATTTGGTGTACTCTTTGCTGGAATGGGGGTTTTGAGTCGTACAGATGGTGCTATGTCAACTGGCATAATCATACTGTTTGCTGCAGTTGGGGTCTGCTGAGTTGGGGCATCAGAAATGACCAGTGTAGTAGGGCTAGAGTCTGCTAGAGTTGGGGTATTTTGTGGGTCAGGTGATATTGCAACTACACCTAATGGGCTATTTGATTTATCAGGTGCCACTACCTTTTCCAAATACTTTGCTTGTGCTCCTCCACAATCAGCAATCGCCCTCTTCCTTTTGAATGTCTGATACACAAGAACAACATTTGAATGGATAAATATGGTATGATTACATATGGAATATGTACTAAAAATGGATAGGTAGGGCGTATTCACATACACGATGTGTAAACTAAGCTAATAGCAGTTCAACAAAGTAGAAGCCATGCAAAGCATTAGTTGCAGGATATGTGCGAGCAATGTAACCTTGGAAAGTTAGAGCAAGTACCTTGATGGGTGAATAAGATACGACATCTTCCTCTGACTCCTCCACTAGGGAGCTACATTAACTTAGGTCTCCCTCTAGCTCAGAATCACTGTTAGGATCATATTCTGAGCATGAATCTGTAGGTGGAGAGCATTTTCATTGAATTGCATCCAGACTTGATTTCAGTCCCTTAATGCCAAGTTTGACAGCCATGGCATTGTTCTGCTTTATTCTTTTCTTGCGCGCAAGCTCATAATCATTATGATGCTGTTCAGAATCTGAGATTCATGAAAACATAAAAAGTAGTCAGATTATCTATGGAATACATTGCGGATTCAACTCGGATAGTGTGTCCCTATAAACCCCTGCATATGCAAATTTCACCTCCCCAACCGTGCTGACCATACCACACACAGAAATACAAACCCGTTATGTCTCTATAACAGGCAGGCACACATTTCAAAACTGAAGTAGGAACATTAGAATCATATGAAATTCATATTTGGAAAAATAAACTAAGCAATTATGAGTGGCGTAATGTTCAGCTTCAAGGGTGGAGTGTTGGTAGTGCGACACAAAGCAAGTAGGTAGATTGTATTCCATGTAAAAGATCGAAACCTGTGTAAAAGCTGGAAATGACACTTTCTTTCTATACAATGCAGTGTTCGTTACCCACACATGATGGAAGAGATCACATAGAGAAATACTATTCACTCACGTCTACGGTTCCAGTATTTAGAAACAAGGTGGTCCACCCTAAAAGAATATTGACAACAAATATGACAAGGCAAGCATAGATGTAGTGAATCAATCATTTACTTGTGAGCTTACTAGGACAAGTACGCAGAATTGTAACTGCAGTAAGAGACCGTCCAAAATCTGAATGAAGAAGTTTGTGTCGCACTTATTGTTTGCAACTAATCGACGTGAATAATTGGATATTATATTGAATGAGTAAGAAAGACAAGTAAAATTGTCAACAAACCTGGCTTGCGGTAGTAATCTGGGTCAATGTCACTACGGCCAACAATCCAAAATGACTAGTTTCTGTTCCGAGGGCCGGAATTTTGAAAACCCTGTGAACTTTAGAGGTACTAAAGATTACCGAAATACATCTGAACCATTAAGTGTAGGTAGCACTGAGCACACAACAAATCCTAATGACAGTCTTGCCTAATGAGTAATGAATCAACTAGAAAATGGGTGATGAGGAGTGGCTGCTGAGTGTTGAGGACGTATCTCGGGATAAATCGGGTTGGCTTGGTGGGTGCTCCACGCCTGAGCCCTGAACGGACTTGGAAAGTAGGCACGGCGGCGCGCCCGGGCAGCGGTGACGCTGTCGGGCAAGCGGCTCCTGGCCCCCTATTAGTCCGGCGTCTCCTCCTAGAGTCATGTCGTCCGGGGACGGCAAGTCGCCAGCAAGGCAGGTGGCTGGGGGCGAGTAGAGATCGGAAGCACACCAGTAGAACAAAGGGGAATCGGGGCCTGGGATGACCCAAAATCCCAGGGTGGGCCGGCCCACCGTGGGCACCCTGTAGAGATACACACCCGAGCGGTGAACATGCATTTTCGAAATTAATTTAGGAACATTTAGCTGACCAATACTCTGTTTTAATAATATTAGATTCGTATTTGAACAACTAAGCTTGTTTAGCTTGATGGGTGGAGCAGTGTTATTATGACACGAAGCACGTATTCTGATCGTATAGTGATCATAAAAGGGGGAAACTCTAAGCATATTTTTTAGCAAAAGAGGGTTTCCCCTATGATTTATATTAAAGAAACCACCACGGAACCAACATGATCAATTAAACCCTAAGCATGATCAATTAAACCATATTATGGTTGTGCCATGGCAGATTTGAAGCTGCAAACTGGAGAAATGATATTTAGCATCCATTGTTTGCTTCGAACTATCAACTAAATTCTAAGAGCTGAAAAGAAAGTAGAGTAACCAATTTAAGATCTATTTTCTGGTTGAGATCAAAAAGTTGAGGAGATATGAAGTACCACCTCTCTTGTGGCGCCGTGTAGGCATCGGGGGTGCGATGGCTGTCGGTGGCGTTGAAGCGGATCTGCGACGGTAGACGGGTGCATCAGGTGATAAGTCCCGTTGCGGTGGAAGAGAAGGTCGTGTGAGCAGCCCCAGCAAAGAGGACGACGGCACCGATGAAGCGAGAGGACGCGATGCAAGGCTATTGGTCCGTCACCGTGGATGAGAAACGTCCATCTCTAGCAGTGGACGATGCGGTCTTGGTAGGCGCTCCGGCATGGTGGAGGACGGTGGCGATGGATGTGGTGGAGGACAGCGACGATGGATGGAGTGGCGGATGGAGGCTGGTGTGGGGATGGGGTGTTCTAGCGCGGACGGTGTATGAATGGGAAAATGGAGGGAGAGGTACGGGGAACCATGTTTTTGGGACGCGCCTGTCTGAAATATGGGAAAGTTACGAACTTAGCCCCCGTTTAAAATTTGGATGTCTCGTCAGTTGGGGGTAGGACTGTAATCTCGCATCTCGCCAATATTTGCCCAGAGCGATTTCGGGCGAGGAGAGGGTGGTTGGCGCCCATGGTTGGCGCCCATGGTGTATGAACAGGGATGACAGGTAGGGCAGTTGTGTCACATCTGAGTGAAGTTACAAACCTGCCCCTATTGAAAATATTTGCCGACATCGATTTCGGCCGAGTCGAGTTTGTTTTGCCGCCCACCTTGTATGAATGGGGAATGGAGGGAGAAACAAAGGTCTTTCGGACGATCTTGAATCAAATGAGTTTTCCGCCCATGTTTGACACCCACCGTGTCGGAATGGGATCAGAGGCGGTCGTGTCACGTCTAATTGAAGTTACTAACCTACCCATATTTAGAGCAGTGGAAATCGGGCCGGTGGATTGTCCGTGTAATGGGTAGATAGTAATTTCCATCTCCCAAACACTTGGCTTCGGGCAGCCGACATGGGAGTGGACATTTTGTTGCTTCTTTCGAATTTTGGGACAATAAGCATCCACATTTACCCTGGCAACTAAATTCGAATCCATTTTGTATTCCTATATGAATCTTTATAAATCATTCTATGTGTTTTTATATATCTTCAAAAGGACGACAAAGATGTATTCCACTGTCATATATGAATATGGTTTACAAATGCCGATACTCAAATTCAGAAACTAGAATACAGTTTAAGGTGAATTTGAATATTTGGAACACTTCATGTCCAACTCAAATGTCACACGCAACATAATGTGTACTCCCATTTAGATATGTACAAAAGCGATGTATCAAGATTCAAACCGAGTCAATCAACCAAGAATGTACAGAACTAACAGACATATCAACACTTATAGAGTATATGGATCAATAATATCAACTAACATACATAAGCCACACCATTGTACTTTTTTTTGGCTACAACAACATCCTTTTTTTAGCCAGCATCTTGGCCCTTTCCGATGTGTGGCACTTATGGTCCATATATACTACTACTATTACTGAATGCACATTCAGCCCAATTGGCATATTTGTAGGTCTGGCACAGCAATCCAAATGAAATGTCTCCGAGTCTTATCAATTAATACAGACTTGTGCTCAAATAAAATTACAAACCAAAAAACAAAAAAAACAATTATTACATGATCTCTAAAACAAATGGTTTGATTGATTACATGAACAGACAACACAAAGGTTATTCAACTATGGAAAGAACATTTCACCTATGATTTACCAAGTAGGAATTTAGTTTCCTTTTTTCCTTTAGGACCTTAACAATCTGGTCGGTCTCAGCTTGCTTTGTTTTGAAATCCACAAAATATTTAATGGTTGTCTTGAGTACTGCTTGTGATTGTCTTGTTTGCTTCCTCAACATGTCAACTTCATCTCTAAGTGCGGAAGCAGAATCTCTTTCCACCACTAGTTTAGCCTCTAGAGCATCAGCAGTTGGCAATTCATAATGCATGATTGGGCTGGTGCCACTGCTGTGGGATGATGCAACGTCCATGGGGACCTCGCTCTTTGATCTTGGGCTAACCTGTTTTGCCATTAAAGTTCCGATTGGATTCAGAAATGTTGAAGTTAGCAAAACATCTCAATTGGAGTTATAACAGCAAACCAGTTAAACAAACAAGGAAAGAGTTTCAATTGGATGCTGAAAAGTAGTTATTAACATCATTGTAACCCGATGTTGCAGCAGCAAATCAGTTAAACAAACAAGTAGATATTTAAGTTAAGGCAAACAGGTAATTCTTAACAGTAAGTATCAAACACATAGATAGGCGCAGTCTACAAGATGATTAACAGGCTGTGCCATTATGTAATCAGTAGCAACTAAATTAATCCAAGCAACATAATTGAACAATTTTGCAATAAGTGGCTAAATAAAATTCTGAGAAGCAGGTAACTGAACTTACGCTAGTTCTTTGTACAGGCACACTGCAACTTCTTTTTCGCTTACAAGGTTGTACGAAGGAGGCCATGGCATCAATTGCTTGGATACACAGTCCCAATACTTCTTTCTTCCCACACTTCATGGGTAAGTCGAATGGTTAATCTGGTAAGATGGTGCGTCCTTGATATGTTATATGAGGACGTGTAGTCAGACTAGTTGTAGCCAAACACATCACACTGGATTTTACTATATATTTCATGCGATTACTTTTGGCATATCGAGATCTAAGCAATCTACAATAGGATGAAAAGACTGGCATCCTTCACATTATTGGCGAACTCAGTTCATAGAAACAAGCAATTCAACCATTCTGTGGGTAAATCAAAAGCGCCACTGGAATATTTTTCACTATCTAATCATACACGCAAAAAGGGGGGACGCCACCATAGGGGCTGGTATGGGCGGCCACCTCAGGTGGCTGGAAAGTGTGCACCTAGTTTGAGTCGTCCAGGTTGGCCCATGCTAGTTTTGTTCGTCCCAACGTGCGAGCAGGCAATGTAAAAAATGAAGAAAAATGTTTCAATTTGGATGGACCAATAACATAAGTGCAAGGCAGGCCCTATAGCAGGCTCGCGGCCCAAACGAGCGCCTCCCATATCGATCGACAGCAGGAAAAATCCCAATTCATTCGCTCCAGCCTCCAGTCTGGTTCGCTCCTAACCTAGCCGCCGCTGGACAGACCAGCACAGCACTTCCTCGCGCCCTCGTTGGAGGGCGGTCGTCGGGCTTCAAGCGAACGGAAGGACAAGAAGATGAAGATCCAACCCTGGGTGTAGCCTGCGTGGGACGCAGCGGCGGCAGCACGGACATGGCATCGAGCTTGCGCAAACGAACAGTCGCAGCTTGCAAGAGTAGCATGCGCAACGAGCAGGTACATCACATCCCTGATTATATCTAATTCAACTCTTCAATTTCTGGCCAATAGTTAAACCTGACGGTGTTGTAAAACTGCTTGTATGTACGGAATCTATGAGAAAATGAAACCAATTTCTACTTATTTTATAACTCCCCCAATCAATACTGAACTGACTGAATCTGATGTATCTAATCAAGTTTCCGGTGCAAACATACAAGCTCATGTTGTTCTTGATCCTGAAGTGTCTAATGAACATACGGCTAATGAAGGATTTGATGCAAACATTTTACATGCTCCTAGTGATGAACATATAGTGTCTAATGAGGGATCTAATGCAAGCATTTTGCAAGCTCATTGAAGGATTTAGTGTCTAATGATGATCTACTATGTTGAGAGAGAAAGAGATTTGCAGGCATTGATGACAAGCAAATTATAGTGCATTTTCATAGCTTGAGGAAACATCGAGGCCATCTACCAGAAAGTCCCCGTATCATGACAACATAGCATAAATACTTTCTAATCTGTTGTTTGAAGCTATTGGCATACTTGTGCAGGATAGATATATTGATATGCAGTTTGCGCACTGGTTATACGTGCAATTACACTTCGATATTTTCAGCCAGAGAACGAATAATTCAAGCAGATACAGACCATGTTTGTAGTCCTTGTACACCATGTTGCATTTTGTGTTTTTTGGTGCTTGCATCATTTAGTGTTTATAATCTGAACTACTTTGGATCATTAGCTGGTTTTCAAAGTGCATGTAGCTTCACATTTCTCAAGTTATGTTGATTTCCGGAGTGCGAGTGCCTTTGTATTTTTTAAGTTAAATGTTTGCCCCTGGTAACTTGAATTCGTGGATCAGCCACTGCACACAAATCATACACGAATGCCAGTACGAATTAAATGAAGTGCAGGGACTTACGCTAGCTCGTTGTATAGGCTCACTGCAGCTCTGCTTGCACTTGGGATGTTCCATGTACAAGTCCATGTTACCACTTGCTTGGATGTGCAGGCCTTGTGCTCCTTGCATCCCCTCTGCATTTTTTACACGGCGAATGGTTGATCAAATAAGAGGAATCGACCTTGATGTTGTACCAGAGGACAGATACTTACAAGGTTATACGGGTGTGCAGGATGTGTACCAGATCCCGTAGCGCCGTCATGCTTCACTAAAAAATGGATTTGCTTGTCTCAGATGATATCTCCAGAAGAAATAAGAGTAAAGTCAGAGTTGCATTGGCGTGTAAGCTAAGAGAGCAGTGAAAGGATATCCAAACATCATCGGAACAGTGCACAAGGGAGTGATGTGTGGATACCTAGTTCGGGCCGGCGTTTGGGCATGCTCTCCTAGCTAGAGTGCGGGTCACTTCAGAGCCGTTGAGGGTGATGCGCTGGCTTTGGCTGGCCGCGCATGGATGCAGACCTTGAGTGGCAGCGGAGCGCTACGATGCAGTGGACGATACCGTTGGTGAAGCCCCAATGGCCTCGGGGGCGGAGGTGCGACGATGTGCTCGGTGAAGTAGCCCCGGTGAGCTGGGAGACGGCGTCGGTGAAGCGCACCTGATGCGGTGGAACTCGGTGTCTATGAGGCACGTCGGTTGTGGCGGCCGACATTGTTGGTGGACCACCCGGTGCGGTGGACGAGGGCGTAGATGAGGTAGCTCTAGTGCGGTGGTGAAGCGCGACCGTCGTTGTCGTCCGGCACAGAGGTGGGGATCGATGGGGAAAGAGACGAGACGAGGGGCAATTCGAGGGTTGGCGGCGAATTAGGGATTTGAGCAATCTGGGCGCGGACGGGGACGGTGGAGAAGAGAGATTTTGCAGGGCTGGAATTGGGGCCGCCAGATATTTCAATCTGAAACGTGGAAGCGTGAATTTATATTGTCATCGTCCGACACACGCGACCACCCCGACAGGACTATGCTTCGGTGCCTTAAGGCACCTGCCTTTGTGTCCATGACATGTGGGCCCAACAGGTGGCTGGCCCACATGTCAGTGAGCCAAAGGCAGTTGCCTTTAAGGCACCAAATCAGCGTCCACCCCGACACGACCCTGGTCTGCCTGGTGCGCCTACATTTGAGAATGCAAACGAATCTTCTTTCATTTGCAAACGAATCTGTATGTATTACCATGCGCGTGTTTTCCTTGCAATAATTAGTCATTCGAAACGAGATACTCCATCCATTCACTTTTGTAAGTCGTTTCAGACAACTTAAAATGAACTGTTTTGCACATTGTCTGAAATGTCTTCAAGGTCTAATAAGAGTGAACAGAGGGAGTACTATAAATTAATTAATGAGGAGTTATTTGAAAAAAAATCAAAACGGTACCCACGCTAACGTGGATTAGAGTGTGTGTCACATAATTAGTTATTTGAATTAGAGTGTGTGTCACGTAGTTAGTTATTTGAATTAGAGTGTGTGTCGCGTAGCGATCTCCGATTCTAACGTGGATTTCACATTTCACTGTATCCATGCTACTTTTGTAATACAAATTCATATGTATATGATGAACAGCATGGTAGTGAGAAAACTTTTGGATGGATTCAAACATATGACCTACAAAATAGCACAACAAATTGAGTCAATGTCAACTTTTCAAAACTTAGTATGGCACGAATTCGAAATAATTACCCGTATGCCTGGTCCTCGGTTCAAATCTTACAATGTACACCAAATTGAAACATCGATATTAAGTCTCGTACGATGTACATTCA
>NC_041391.1:548754097-548756145 GCF_002162155.2 Triticum dicoccoides
CCTTAGGAAGCTATCGGTTTCCAACACACGTTCATTATTTCTCTCCATGTTTCGATCTCTAAGTCTCTCAACTACACAACCCCTTTTTCCGTTCTGTTACCAAATGTATTTACCTCACACAACCGTCATTGCACCCCATGCCGATCTCTCCCTCTCTCTCCCCCTCTCCCTCTCACCCTCTCGCGCTAAATACAAGCATTGCCTATCTAGTCCCCCAACCTCTCATGCGCACGCACGCACGTTGTATATCTAGGTCACTCCCTCGAGACTGTCTCACTCTTTCTTCCGCACGGCGGGCCACACTCGCTCAATCTCGATCGCTTTATCTGAGTCTCGTTTAACCTTGTTTTCTTTCACACACAAATGATATATCTCCCTATTTGGGCCTCGATCGACACACTCTATACTCTCTCACGCAGATTGTCTATCTAGGTCAGTCCATCCAAGCCGCTGCCACTCTTTCAACCTCATGGTGGGCCACGCTCACTCAATCTCTCTCTCTCTCTCTCTCTCTCTCTCTCTCTCTCTGTGTGTGTGTGTATGTCTCAATTGACCTCGCTCTTTCTCGGACAAAAATGATATATCACCATGTTTGAGCCCAATTCGACCTATTCACATTGTATACTCTCTCACGCACATTGTCTATCTAGGTCACTCTCTCCAACCCGTCTCACTCTTTCGATCGCACGGCGACCCTATGTGATCGGTTGACCTTGCTTCCTCCCACGCACAAAATATATCTACACATCCATGACTGGATCATCTCTCAAGCTCTATCTTACAACCCTCACCCTTGCCAAAAGCTCAACCGGACAATATCTCTCCAGAGCCTATATATTTGTTCAATGAATGTCGGACCACACTCACTTTGTCTCTCTATCTATATGTCTCTCGATTGACCTTGCTTTCTCACACCATATCTTCCACTCATTGAAGCTACTACCTCTCCATCCCTCGCAAAGCCGGAGCTATTTACATTGCGAGCGGCACTCCAACCTTGGATTAATTTGTGTAGGCATTTATTCCGGTCGGTTTAGATTATATTTTCATAGCATTCGGCCCACAACTACTCCAAACACCGTTGCAACCCACGCAACTCCCCTAGTTGATTTCCGTCTGGCTCGGCCATCGCTCTCTTGCACGTTCTTTCTTGCCTTCAACGTTGCACCATGGTATTATCAAAAAAACTATGTTGTTCTCTTTAATTATTATAAATAAGCTACAAAACTACACACCGATAGTCCACTTGGAATGGAACAAATTTTGACCCACAAATTAAAGCGCTACAAATTACACACCGAGGGGCCCACATGTCATGAAACAAATTTGGACCCATATAAAAATTAAAAAATAAATGACGAGGATCGAACATGCGACCGGGCCTTCAAGCCGCACGTCAATAGGCAACATACGTAGAATAGCAATGTTTGTTGTACCCCCTTTGTTCACATAATATTTTTATATTACCACAGCCTAATTAATGGATAACATGTAATATTATTTTTAGTACTATTCGCCTTCACTTACTGGTGGGTTCCATGTGTGCTCTCTCTCTCTCACTCTCTCTCTCTCCTCCCCTTCTGCGTTTAGACGCATGGGCAAACAGGAAGAACTCGCGGGCAATGTTGCCGTTGACCATATTCCGACGCGTTCACAAGTCATGGCACCAGTTTCACGTACTAGCGGCACTAGTCAGTGTGTACGTGCAATGCACGTTAATTTGGAAGTATATTAAGTGCATGCGGATATTAACTACTAGGATATTATTTGCGTGTTGTCATGTGATTAGCATTATTTTTGTCATGAAATTAACTGCAAGCTAAACGTGTTGTGCGCTCGACATTGAAGCAGTCTAGGTCATTGGATGACAAGGAATACATGTGGCTTGATGACGTTTTATATTTAATTTGATACGGCTCTAGCAGAACATTCAATCGATCAAACCATACATTTCGTTCAGTCTAACTCCGACTTTAAATTATACGACGATCGATATAAAATAAATGGAAATGATAAACGTTCGGATTTTAAGCATGGCAATCCCAACG
>NC_041391.1:548756319-548766169 GCF_002162155.2 Triticum dicoccoides
TCCTCTGTCGTGCTCTGTGTGTCGTCGAGCCACTGACCGACGGTGACAGTGGCGTCTTGCGCCATTGTTGGCGTACTCCTGGATGTTAGCCTAGCTTCAAGGAAGGCCAAAATGTTCTGGACTTCGGAGCGAGTCAACTGGTGGGAGGAGGCGCCTGGCGTTGGTGCAAGGAAGTGGTCGACAACGGCCATCCATGCCGTTGAGGGGGGCACTGGCACCCGCGCGGGGACAGGCGCTGTCAACGGCGCGGCAGAGACATTCGTGTGCACGGGCACCGGCATGGGCGCGCACATTAGTGCACGCGCAGGCGCAGGCGCTGGTAGGTGCACGGGCACCGACACGGGTGTGCGCATCAGTGCACGCGCAGGCGCATGCGCTGGCAGGTGCACGGGCGCGTGAAAGTCGGCGGGGACCTCGTGGAACCCCGTGGGATCAAGCACGGCGACAATGTGCGGCTCCCAGCCCATTAATGCCATGGGGATAGGCGCTGGCGCAGTCGGGGCGACGGGAGTCGGAACAGGAGCGGGGACAGGCACGGCATCTTCCCGCAAGGCCAGTTCAAGCTCGTCCCAAAGCGCCCTATGTTCTTGAGACTCTAGCTGGGTGTCTTCCTCAGGAAACTGGAACACTAAGGGCAGACCATCCTGATGCGGCATGGCATACGTTTAGGTCAGGCTAGTTGGAAGTAGACGATAGGAGAATCGGAGAGGAAGAGAGAGGATTGTAGCGATACCGGGTAGCGCGGGGTTGATTTTAAACTGCGGCGCCGGCGACATTAAGAGTGGGAGCAGTTGGGACGACGGTGGGCGGCGGAGCCTGGTCAAAGGG
This sequence comes from Triticum dicoccoides, assembly GCF_002162155.2. Classification (NCBI taxonomy): domain Eukaryota; kingdom Viridiplantae; phylum Streptophyta; class Magnoliopsida; order Poales; family Poaceae; genus Triticum; species Triticum dicoccoides. Next base: position 548,757,148 of record NC_041391.1, read on the forward strand.
TTCGCCTCTCGGTGAGCCTGCACAGCGGTCTGCTCGCACGCCTCCCGGACAGCCGGCGCAGCGGTCTGCTTGCACGCCTCTCGTCGACTCACACGCTTGCTCGGACGGCACCTGCCAATGAGAAGTGGGGATTTGTGGCGGCACGTAAACGCCCATGGTTTCAATAGTGAAAACGTTCGCCTTAACATGACATGACTTTGTTCCAAAATACCTTGGCTCTTCATTTGTGTAACTTGTCATAAGCAGCTTGTCTCAAATTGAAGAAAAAACTTACGAAGTAATATTTGTGCCATATCACGTGACCATGCTTAGTTTCAAGAATTTATGCTCACTTTTGGATTTTCTGAAATTTAAGATCCAGGATTTGAAACAGTATCATAACCTGCATCATGAAATAAATTTTCAAGCCGTACATCTGTCCTGTTGTATTTCTTAAGAAAGGATTTGGTCAAACATTTTGCTTAGTTAGACTTCAGACAAGTTATATAGTCAGAGTAAAAGGATAATCCCTCCGTACCAGTGCATTGCCTGATATATTAACTCAAGTACTAGGCACGAACAAACGGGCTCAATTCTGTGCTCATCCTGGTGTAGTAGTAGCAGTAGTAGTACTAGGCAATGCAGTTGACGGGTGACCTTGACGAACGGCGACCGAGGGAATTGAACCGTGCTCGGCACGGTAGGTAACGTTGTCTAGATACTAAAGCATCCCGCCGTTGTTCATCGGTAGTCATTATGGACCGGGGACATGAGGGGAATTTCCTAGGGCTGGAATTCGGGCCGCTAGATATTTTGACTTGAAACGCTGAGGCTCGACTGGTTGGGGTTGCCTAATGTGCGTACCACGCACGCCACCGAAGGACACGAGCCTGAATTTTTTTTTGGATCAACACAAGCTAAGGTCTGGCTGGTACGCCATTGGGTCCTACCATTAGAGAATACGAAAGGAACCTTTAAAGTGCCGAACAAATCTATGTGTATTACAATACCCGTATTTTCCTTGCAAATACTAATGTCAACGTGGTAATTGATTTATGACGAGTTGTTGAATTAGAGTGAGTTTGTGATATAGTGATCTCAACGTGGATTTCACATTTCATGGTATCCCTAGTAAGTTTTCCAATGCAAATTCAAATTTAAAAGATGAACAATATGGAGGTGAGAAAACTTTGTATGTATCAAGCATATGACCACACAAACACACACACACGCGCGCGCGCGTGCACGAACACAACAACAATCCAATAAGTATAGTGCATCTATTTTTCCAAACCATGCATGTATGACATGAATTGAAAAATACTCCTTCTATTCCTAAACATTAGTCTTTTAGAGAGTTCAACAAGTGACTACATACGGAGCAAAATGAGTGAATCTAGACTCTAAAATATGTCTATATACGTCCGTATGTGCCAGTCCATCTGAAACCTCTAAAAAGACTAATATTTAGGAACGAAGGGAGTAAAATGTAAGACATCCATGGTCCTCAGTTCAATATTTATGAACATGAAACTGAAACATGAATATTAAGTCTAGTACTACAGTACATGCAAATGTTGTGTTTAGGCGGAGCTATGATTGTTAGGGGTCAACCCCTCGACCTTACATAAAATTGTGGAGCTCTGTTTAGGGTTGTTTAGATTATATTTGTCTCCACCCTCCCAACCACCGATTGGTTGTGCACCCCCCACCCCTCCTCCCCGGGAGAATATCATGTGCCCCCATACCTTAGATGCTATATGCCGCTACAAGTTGCTTGGAGCTTGTAGATCTGAGATATAGCAGCTCATGTGATGTGTCTTAACATTTTTGCATGAAACCTTGATGAGTTTGAGAATTGCACAAAATTTGTACAAAAACTACTTAGATGCCCTTTGATCCCATATCCAACGATCTCGAAGCTCGTATCACCGTAGCATCTAAGATGAAGGAGGACATCATATTCTCCTGTATGTAAGAATATCATGTGCTACCACACCTTAGATGCTTTGGTGATACAAGCTCTTCGGAGGCGTTGGATTTGTGACCCAACACCTCCTCGGTGGTTTGAATGGTTTTTTTCAGAAAAGCCCTGAAAGAGTTCGGCCACTGCTTACAAGCACAAAGACTGCTCAGATGCCATTGGATCTCAGATCAAACGACCTCCAAGCTCGTATCACCGTAGCATCCAAGCTGCAATAGCACCTTATGTTTTCTCGCACGGGAGAGTATGAGGTGCTCCCACACCATAGATTCTATGGTGATACGAGTTCACTGAGATCTAACGGCCCACAGTAGGAGGTTTGAATGTTTTTGCAATATACGGCTGATAGAGTTTGGGAAATGCGCAGAAAGTACAAGTACTACACATGTGCCATCTGATCACTGATCATACGACCTAGATGCTCATATCACCGTAGCGGGTAATTAAGCTACGGGAGCACCTAATATGAGCACTGGGGAGCCGTTGGATCGAAGATGCAGCGGCACACACGAGGCCTGAATGTTTTATTTGCAAAAAAACCTTTGGAGAGTTTGGAAATTGCACATAATTACAAAGACTACTCCCAATCCATTGGATCTCACTTCAAACGGTGTAAAAACTCATATCACCATAGTATCTAAGCTGCGGGGTTGATGTGATATTCTCTGCCGTTGTCATTTTTGTTCGTAAACTTGCAAAATACGTGTAACTCGTGTCGTTACTTGTCTAACCGCGCAAAGTGTTTGTTCAAAAAAACCATCCTATACTGAAATATCGGAACAACACACAGGGGTCCCACTTGTCGTTAATCAAATTTCGACCTAAAACTAACAAATCTGAAAGACGAGATTCGAACTGGCAACCTGGACTACAAAGTGTAAGTCGATAGCCTGAAAAAACGAACGGTTGTTGGCTTTGTCCCATAACTTTATTTTATACAGTACTTGCATTGAGTAGAGTAGAGGGAGTGCCTCGTCAACACGTGCATGACCGTTGTCTCACTTACTGGTGGGTCCCAGGTCTGCGATCTCAATCTCTCTTCTCTCCATCGTCTAACCTTTGCACGGGCACACACGGAGAGAGGTGCTAGCTTGCCGTGGTGTTATTACAACTAAAAAAGCTTGGAAAATAGAAGAATCGCCTAGAACAAGAGACGTTGTGGCTGGTCGAGATGGAGCTAACCACATCTATCCTCCGTGCCACGTTTGCATGATGAAGCTGTGTGGCTAGTGGGGTGTTTTCGACTGACTGGTTGGGTCCCGAGGTCGAACCATAGGTACTACGTCTGATACAGTATATTTCTGCACGCACATTTTTCCTCCGTGCCGAGACGTGGCACACCCTACCGCGCGCTTTTAGGGTCCTCCCGGGTGCTGCACGCATATATTCTTCCTGGTGTGGGATGCCCTACCGCGCGTTTTCTGGTTCCTCCTCGGTCGTAGCGCCGAATCAAGTAAATGAGTCGTCAAATCACGAAAGACCACCTTTCCCGCCGAGTACATCAGTGAAGCACGGTGGCTAGCTAGTTGGGCTAGTTCGACCGATTAGCTAGGCCGCCGCCACATTTGTTTTTTCACCCCTTTTTTTATCTACTTGCTGGCAGGTAAATTTAAATATCCACCGCGGCGTTGCTCTGGTATTAGGGTGCAATAGGATTTTTAATTTTTTGATTGACGGGAGCAGGCGCGGTAGGATTTTTAATTTTTTGATTGACGGGAACAGGCGCGGCAGCAATTAGTCACGATGACTCAGCCTGTAAAAACCCACTGCTCCCTGATGTGAGAAGTCGTCAACTGGTGTTTTACCGTGGTGAAAACCAAAAGATTCCCCACTCCCTCCGCCCTCCCGTAAATTGCATTGCCTTTCAGCCATTTCGCCCGCTTTGCTTCCTCTCCCCATTGCTTCTACCTGGTGCCATGGCGGCACAGCAGATCACGGAGTCCGAGGTGAGGCGCCTGACACAGGAGCTCCATGCCAAGGATGCAGAGCTCAGGGCAAGGACGTGGAGCTCCGTGAGCTCAAGGAGGAGAGGAGTGCCATGCTCCTCCATTATGTGTGGGAGTTCACAGAGCTTCAAAAGCGGCAGGCGTCCACCACAAAGATGCTTGAGGCGTCAGCGGCGTTGCTGCAGAAAGCGGGAGATACGATAGGCAGTCAGGGGAGCCGGCTGGAGCGCAAGCGGGCCGATCATGACGAGGTCCAGGATCGCCTCGGCCACTTGGTGAACCAAGTTGCCACGCACGTGTTCCGGCTATGCAATGCCTACCATCGTGCCAGCGCGACGATGTCGGCCCTCGGGCTAAACCCGTTCGACCACCCGGTCGACTTCAACGAGCTGCGGCTTCCTGACCTGGTCTCCTTCTTCACCTATATCTCTGAGGAGCTGAGTCATCTCCGCGCGATGGTGGGGGCTGAGCTGGACAAGGAGGGGTTGCGGGCTGCCGTCGCCGTTGCTGGCGAATCCTTTCAGGGCTCCGTCACCGGAATCCATTCGTGCCATTGGACGCCGTATTTGACGAGCTAGCTCCCGTCGACCGGGAGCGGGATCTGCGGGCGGTTGCACCCTGCATCACCAACGTCGTGCGCCTCGAGAAGCAGAGGGACTTCGGTGGTGTTTAGGCGCCCTCTGCATGGGCATGTCCATGTCTCGACGCAACATGACTGTTGGATCAAACTCAGACGGTGCAGATCAGTCACTGTAGCACAAAGCGTGTGGGTGTGTTTGGTTGCATTCTCATCTCAATATAGTTGTTTCCTCTTCGTGTATTTTTGTCAACCTACTAGTGTGGACTCATGCACTCTGCCAAACACCCAAAAGTGGGTCGAGAAGGGAACTTTTGCTCCCATACCGTGCACCCTTCATACACCCTGCCTAACACTATTCGTGCTTCATATGGTTCATGTTTCATGGAGTACTGTAGCACCGTACTCTCCGTGCGCTGTGGACCTAGTTCTGTTAACATTGATCTCACCGTTCATTCTCGACCGGACAGTCGAAAAAGCGGTACTATGTTACATATAGGAATAGTTGACATGCGCACAACATCATTTGTTATCGTCATATATTACTACACTAGCAACAAGATTGTGTAGTACTGACGTATGAACCACTTCACATGCCTAGTAGTAGGAGCACTGTGTATGTTCAAGTGGCTGCCGTGTTTCGCACTCCTCCGTCGTAAGAGTGGAAACGCTTGCTATAATCACTTTTTTCTTTAGAAAAACAGTGGACACGCTCTACCGTGCGGATCCTCCTCCAGCCATGCACTAAATTACTCACTTTCGTTGGTGTGTGGGACAGCCAGCACCTGGGTCCACCAGCCATGCATTAAATTACTCCGTAGTAGAGTGACGGTAGACTACCCCGATCGAACCACCTAGTAATGCCCAATGAGCCGTCAAATCACAAAACCCCCTCCTTTCCAGCAGTAAGTTGGATGGATGAAGCAACCATCATTTCACTCTTCTCTGTCAGCTTCCTCTCTTGAAGAAGACCCCCACTCGCTTCGCTTCTCCCTCATCTCGTTCCTCCTTTCACTCTTCTCTCTCAGCTTCCTCTCTTGGATGGACGCTGGAGCACCGGCCGACGTGATGTCTATGGCTCTGGCCAAAACCGTCGAGGCTCATGGTACGAAGAAGCGCAAGCACCCCGCCGAGACTACCACAAACAAGCTCAAAGCCATCGCCTTGTCCAAGCCCCCCTCTCCGGGATCCCTCATTAAGCAAGTCCAGGTAATGTCTCTTGTTGACAATCTTTTTCTCGATCTTGATCATGTTTTTTCATCTAACACGCAGTACTAGTACTGGTAGTACTACTTTCTGGGTGATCTTGCATGTGATTTTAGTGTGCCAAATGACGGTTCTAAATTCCTCTTTTGACCAAAACATGCGAGATGTTGACACTGATTTCTTATAGATTACTTTCAACTACTCCCTCTGTCCCAAATTTCTTGTCTTAGATTTGTCTAGATACGGATGTATCTAATACTAAAATGTGACTTGATACATCCATATCTAGACAAATCTAAGACAAGAATTTTGGGACGGAGGGAGTACTTTATGAACATCAATGCTACCTTTTAAGAGGGTATATTTGCCTCAATAACTTGTGTTATGGATATTGCATGTAATCCCTCTGCTCTCATGCCTTTGAAGACATGTTCTAGTGTCTTTGTTCACTCATTCCTGTGCGTATATGTAGTCATATATGGAGTATAATATTGAAAATCATCTTATATTTCTGAACGGAGGTAGTAACAAAATATGGTTTCTGTTTCAATTAGAACCAGGTCCACGGTGGAGATGAAGTTCTCAAAGTCATGTCGTGTGAACTGGAAGACCTGATGATGAGTTCTACTGCTGAACTATCCAGCCGTTGTGTCCTTGTCGCCACGTGTCCTGAACTAGTGTTTTCCTGTAGCATTGTTGTCAGGCGTGTTCTCGAGGTTGTACTTCACCACAACAATTTCCTGGCTGTGCCTTCGATTACGAAGGGTGTGATTCCATTAAAGCTTCCCAACAAATCTGATGCGCCTGTCTTCATCATCATGTTTATGAGTGGAAAGACCACTTTGTTAGGTTCTCCAAGGTTGACAAGATGGTGATGGTGCATGTAGACATCTCACACGAAGTCCATGGCCTAGTCAGTTATGCCGGGTTCATCCCGTAGGTCGGTGGCAAGAAATAGTCTGCGAGTTTAGTTAGTGCAACTTTGCTTGTCTGTAGTAAGTACTATTGTTCAGTACTTGATTTGTGTTCGTGAACCCTGTATTGTTTATTAGTACTGCCGCTTTTGTTGTGTGGTCAGTCCTGAGAACGGTCTATGTTAATGTCTATCCACTCAATTCAGTCTGTATATTTTGAAGTATCCAGATCATATTTTTTGTGAGGACGGTTTATCAATTATGGTTACACACCAATATCTGTATGCATTGCAGGGTTTATCGCACCCACTAGGATTTCCAGTCCCATGGATGTTCAGTCCATACGATTTGTCACGACCTTTGGACTGTCCTGCTTATGGGAGTAGGCAGGGCCCCTGCATGCCACACGTAGTTGGACGATCAATCTTCTGTTTAGTACTTCAACATAGTGATTTCCTGGTAAGGATTCACTCGTGTCACATCAAGTAAATCTTATTGATTTACTGTCTAAATCTTATTAATTTAATGTCATGTTTTCTTTCTTTTCCTGCAATTTTATGATGCAGGTTTTGCCATGTGACATTCATCACAGAATAAACCATATGGTTTGCTCTACGATGGCTATTTTTGCAGGTTTCACTTCTTATGTCGTGTCAGTAACGAAGGCACTGTCCATCACTTATATTACTGGGAAAAATTGGATCAGTTTGTCTGAGTACAAGCTGAATCCCTATGATGAATTGTAGTTTGGTTTAACAAAAATGCCACAATTAGTCCTTCTCGCATTTAAAAGAAATGAAGAAAAAAATTGGATCACGGTCACGGATCCTAGTCAAGTTGAGAAAGCTGATCATAGCAGGCCGGACACGATCGCCGCTGTCTCGCACAGATCGAGCACCGGCAGTTGCTCTAGCACTGACAGAGGCAGCAGCTCAGTCTCATCCAGCTGAGGATTGGGCACCAACCGCGTCAGCGGATCAGTCTGATCTACTGGAGGATCGGGCATCGTGTCACATCCCTAGTCTGGTATGACTTAGACTAGCTAGCCATTTGTGCATCATATTTAATTTCATTTAAATTTGAAATGAGGATTGGTGGAACCCTCAGAATCATTTTGAAAATGACCCAAATAAAAATTTCTCCAAAAGGGTCCAAGAAAATGCTCATGTTGCCCTCTGAAAATATTGGACAGAGATAAAAATCAAAACAATATTTCTAGGAGCTCATGGATATTTATTTTGGCCATTTGGATTAATTCGATAAATATTTGCATTGGAAAAATATTTCTATATATATGAAATATGGTCCAAAAATTATGCCAATTATAAAAGAGCTCTGGAATAATATATCTAGCTCCTGCAAAAATTGGCATAAGGAAATTAAATGATTTAATATATTTATTAAATCAAAACAAATGTTAGAAAAATTAGAAAACAAAAATAAAAGGAGGGGCTTACCTGGGCCTCCCCTCCCCTGCGCAGCCCAGCAGCAGCAGGCCGGCCCAGCCAGGAGGCGGCCCAGCCCGCCTGGCCCCCCCCTCCTCTGTCGTCTTCCCCCCCGACAGGGGAACGACGTGTGCCCGACGCTCGCCGGCACGCGCGCGCGCCACCTCCCCCCCTGCTGGCCACCTCCTGCTTCCTTCTCTCGCCCTCGATGCCCCGGACGAAGCCACGCAGCTGCCCCGCACTGCTCTCACTCTCCCTCGCCCTCCTCCTCTCCCCCTGCTCTCTCTCTCTCTCACCCGAGAACCACCGCCGCCGCCGTTCGCCATAGCCATCACCACCGACCTCCCCTCGCCTCCCCGACACACGCGGAAGCTCCGCTCCTCCGCCCTGAAGCTCCCCGTCAAGCCGTGCCCCTCCGGATGCCCCGTGGAGCCGTCGCCGTCGCCAAATTCGACTCCGGCCGCCGTGGACCCTCGCCGGCGATTCGGGAGCTACCGGGCATCCCCGACCTCGCCCTCGCGCTCGCTAGTTCCGCGGTGAGCCCCCGCACCGAACCCCCTCCTCCCCATGTCCGTTTGCCCCGTCTAGCTAGCTCGCCACCGCGCCCGTAAGCCCCTCGCCGCCGGCCATGGCGCCACGGTGGCACGAGCCCAAGCCGGTCCCTTCCGCGCGCATCCCCGTGTTCCTGGTGACGCCAGGAGCCCGTAGGAACCCTCCGTCTCCACTGCCGTGCACCACAACGCCGCGGCCGCAAGTTGCCGAACTCCGGCCGCCGCCCTGAGCTCTGCTCCGGCGAGCTCCGCCGCCCCCGCAGCCTTCCGCGTGTTCCACTGGATGCGCGTGAGCGCGGGCTTCGCGTGGGTGGTCTCCGCCGCCCGAATGGTCGCCGGAACGGCGATCCCGAGCCCCTCCGCCGTCTCGGGCCTCGCCGGCGGCTAAACGCCGGCGGGATTGACCGGTCAACCGCGCTA
>NC_041391.1:548766778-548774852 GCF_002162155.2 Triticum dicoccoides
GCCCGACCCCCCCTAACCTTTTAATTAAATTAAATTAACCCCTGTTAACCCCCCTGTCACTGACGTGTGGGTCCCACACGTCAGATTTGACCTGGACAGCCGCGTTGACCACTGACGTCGTGCTGACGTCATGCTGACGCAATTATTTATTTTCTGGAATTAAAATAATTCAGAAAATCCAGAAATTGATTTAAACTTCAAAAATTCATAACAATTCAACCGTAGCTCAGATTAAAATAATTTATATATGATAAATTATCAGAAAAATGCAATCTTTCCATCTGTACTAGTTTCATGCATGATAAACCAACTTATACATGCTGAATATGAGAAAACACATTATGGCATATATAAGAGACTTAATTTAAAAATGCATTTGAACCAAAGGTTCAAATGGACTTCAAACCAAATGTTTACTAGTTGCATTAGCTCAAACAGCATCTCATCTACATGCCATGCTCATGCATCATATTGTTGCATATGATTGTGTTTTGATTGCCGGCACCATCCCTTCTCGATAGGTCCTGCTCCGGAGATGTTCCAGAGTACCTGTCTGTGAAGCAGTGCCTCCCTTGTTGATTTACCAGGCAAGCAAACCCCCTTGTTCATTTCGATAAAACCCTACTCTCTCGCTCCTGCTCTCAGTTATTGCATTAGGACAACAACGATTCATATGCTACTTTGTGCTGCGGTAGTTGAAACCATTCCTCTGCATGACCTGTCATTGCCACAGTAAATAGTTGAAACCCACTAGCATGTGTAGGAGTTGATTGAAGCCATTGTTGTGTTCCTACCATGCTATGCCTGCTATTGCTTAGAGTTGTGTCAGGTCTGATTCATTGGGAATGAATTGGAGTGTCACGATATGTTCTGATGCTGAGAGTGAAGTGTGTGAACACGATTTGGTAAAGGTAGCGGTGAGAGGCCATGTAGGAGTACATGGTGGGTTGTCTCATTGGAACCGTCCTTAAGCACTGAGTTCTATGTATGTTGTCCAATGACTCGATACTACCACACATTGGGCTCCGGGCGCTCCAAGCCCTCTCGACTTATTAACCGACTTGATCTCTGTCCAGGAGTCGCAACTAGTTTCTGGTGTTTGTAGGTAGTGCTATTTTTCTACCAAGTGGCACCCGGCAGGGTGGGCTTGGGACAGACTAGGCACACGTGGCCTGGTGTACCGAGTGGCACCCAGATGGTGGGCTCGGGAACCCTGTACACATCGTTTGGGGCCGTAAGCGACACCCCGGCCGGATCTCCTTGCGGATGGAACCCGAATAGGCGATAAACCTGGACTAGAGTCTTGTGTGGTTAGTCAGGTCGTGGCCGACACCCTCGCCAGGCTTCCGCTTGAAGGTTGCCGAGATACATGACGTGTACATGGCGGTAAGTGGCGAGAGCGTGTGTGAAGAAGTACACCCCTGCAGGGTTAACATGATCTATTCGAATAGCCGGGTCCGCGGTTATGGACTTCTTGGATGCTTACATGGTACATAGAAAACTTGAAGTGGATACTCTAAAATTCTCAAGACAAGTGTGAGTGCTATGGATGGCCTTCTCGTAGGGAGACGGGAATGAATCCATAGTAGTGTATTGTATGGTGATTAGTGGACTCGTGTACGTTGTTTCACCTCAAGAGTTTCTGGTAGTCGTAGAACAGGATAGCCACAGAGTCAAAGCTGGCTTGCTGCAACTAAACCCCACGTTACCCTCTTGATACAAGTGCATGTATGATAGGATCTGATGTAAGTCTTGATGAGTACCTTTGTACTCATGTTGCTTTATTTATGTTTTTGCAGCGGAGACTTCGGTCTTACTAGTGTTCCCATGGACTTCGACTAGTAGCTAGTACCTCAGCTACGATCTTGATCGGATGTTGTAGATAGTCAGGCTCTTCAGCCTTTTTCATTTGTAGATGTCTGTACTCAGACATGTAATGCTTCCGCTTGTTGCTTGATTGCTCTGACTGTTGGGTCATGTGACCCCTGTTTGTAATAATGCTGTGACGGCTCTTCTGAGCCTTTATCTATATGAGTTGTTGAGTTATGCTGTGATGCCATGTTGTACAACACATACTTGCATGTTATGCGTACGTGTAATGTGTATTGCTATGTGTGGGATCTGACTATCTAGTTGTTTATTCTTAGTAGCCTCTCTTACCGGGAAATGTCTCCTAGTGCTTCCACTGAGCCCTGGTAGCTTGCTACTGCTCCGGAACACTTAGGTTGGCCGGCATGTGTCCTTCTTCGATCCTGTGTATGTCCCTTCGGGGAAATGTCACGCGATGAATACCGGAGTCCTGCTAGCCCGCTACAGCCTGGTTCACCGGAGTCCTGTTAGCCCAGTGCTACAGCCCGGATTCACTCGCTGATGACCGACACGTTCGATGCTGGGTCATGAATGCCTGTCCCTGTAAGTTAGTGCCACTTTGGGTTTACGACTAGCCATGTCAGCCCGGGCTCTTTATCATATGGATGCTAGCGACATCATCATATACGTGTGCCAAAATGCGCAAACGGTCCCGGGCAAAGGTAAGGCGACACCCGTGGGGATACCGTGCGTGAGGCCGCAAAGTGATATGAGGTGTTACATGCTAGATCGATGTGGCATTGAGTCGGGGTCCTGACAGCGTTGGTATCAGAGCCTGACTGCCTGTAGGTTTACCAAGCCATACTGGTCGAAGTTGAGTCTAGAAATTCTTTAGTTATGTAAGGGAATTGATTTTGGGAAGGAACGTAAGGCTCTTTTTACTCCTTTACCTCATGACCTTCTGATCTGAGTCGTCCTATCTTTCCGACGGGGTTAAGGAACTAGGCTTTCTCTTCCGTCTATCAGGATCACGTTTTACTACTCCGTAGTCCCATAGGACTGGTTGATCAGAGTCATACCCCAGTTTGAGTATTTCCGGTGTAGTCTGCTTAGTACTACCCCCGAACCTTGAGTAATGTTGATGAGTATGTTACCACCCCATTTTTAGTAGGATGTCTCATTCTGAGCATTTTACTGCCGTTATGCTGCCGAAATTTCCCTAGGAGTTCGAGTGATACTAATCCCTTGTCCTACATTCTACAGTCTATAGTTGATGCTGATTCCGTCGCTGGTTTCGTTTCACCAGGATGTCATCAAGTTCTGTTGTTCGTAGCCAGAACCATGGAGAGGGTAGGGATGAGGATACTCCCGACCCGTCTTCGTTGACAGAGTTCATGCTTGAGATGGAGAGGAACAAGCGTGAGTCTAACCGTTTGTTGGCACGTATCGAGGAGAACACCGCTCATCAGTTCAAAGGGTCTGCTACCATTCATGACTTCATTCGTTTGCACCCACCTACCTTTCATCATTCCATCGAGCCACTCGATGCAGATGACTGGCTCCGTAGCATCACTCATAAGCTGCGTTCCGCGAGCGTAGCTGAAGATGACAAGGTCACTTATGTCACATATCACCTGGAAGGTCCTGCTAGTCTTTGGTGGCAGAACTATGAGACTTTGCTTCCAGCTGGCCAGATTACTACCTGGAAGGATTTCACTGAGGCTTTTCGCGAGCATCACATTCCCCAGGCCCTTCTTGATCGCAAGAGAGAAGAGTTCTGTAGTTTCACCCAGAGTAAGATGGCTGTTGATGCTTATAGCAGAGAGTTCGAGAACCTTGCCCGTTATGCCACAGAAGAAGTGTCCACGGACGCTAAGAAGCAGGCTAGGTTCCGAAAGGGTCTCAACCCCAAGTTGTGTCGTGATCTCCACCTGCATCATTGCGACACATTCCAAGCCCTTGTGAACAAGGCCATTAATGCAGAGACAGCTCAGCTCACTTACGAGGAGTCTCGTAAGCACACCCGTGATTTGGGATCTTTCCCCGGTTCTAGTTCCCAGAAACGCCGGATTTGGGTTCCAAACTCCGCTCTTCCTTCCGGTTATACACCGAGGTCATCCTATGTGGTGCCTTCCCCAACTCAGTCATATGTTCCACCCAGGCCTACTGGTAGACCGCTTGTTAGTGCGGGTCCACGTCCAACCTCAGAGACTTGCTTCACATGCGGGAAGCCAGGACACTATGCACGTGACTGCTCTCAAACTAGTTATGCTCCACCCCAGCCCGAGAAGATTGTTGGCTGTATTAAGCCATCACGCAAGATGATCAGTGTCAAGTCAGTTCCCACTGAACGTGGACGTGTGCATCACGTCTCAGCTAAAGACGCTCATGATGATCCAGATGTCGTTCTTGGTACACTCCTTGTCAATTGTCACCCAGCATCAGTTCTATTTGATACGGGGGCATCTCACTCCTTCATTTCTGAAGGCTATGCTCGTTTGCACGACATATCATTTTGTGATATGCCAACTCCGCTTGAAATCCAAACCCCAGGGTCTAGATGGCAGACCACCAGAATCAGCCATGGTAATGAAATCCTTGTTGATAGACTTGTATTCCTTGCATCACTTGTAGCCCTCAAGTCTTCAGATATTAACATCATCTTGGGTATGGACTGGATGACAGCTCATCATGCCAAGATTGATTGTTACACCAGATCTGTTCAGCTTACACACCCATCTGGCAAGATAGTCACCGTCTCCACTAGAGTTGCAGAGCGTCAGCTCTATTCTCTTAATGCCAGCCCTCTTCCAGACCTTGAAGATATCCCGGTAGTCCGTGACTTTCCGGATGTCTTTCCAGAGGAACTGCCAGGTGTCCCACCTGACAGAGATGTAGAGTTCGTCATAGATCTTATCCCAGGAACAGCTCCAATCTCCCGGAGACCTTACAAGATGGCACCCCTAGAATTAGCCGAGCTTAAGAAACAACTCGATGAGTCCTTGCAAAAGGGTTTCATCCGTCCTAGCTCTTCTCCTTGGGCTTGCCCCGTCCTTTTCGTCAAGAAGAAGGATGGTACGGACCGGATGGTTGTAGATTATCGTCCCGTTAATTTGGTCACGATAAAGAACAAGTATCCGCTTCCCAGGATCAACGACCTGTATGATCAGCTCGCTGGATCCTCAGTCTTCTCCAAGATGGATTTAAGGTTAGGATACCACCAAATCAAAATCAAAAATGCGGACATTCCCAAGACAGCTTTTGTCACTCGTTATGGCCAGTACGAGTACACCGTCATGTCCTTTGGCCTAACCAACGCCCCAGCCACATTCTCCCGCTTGATGAACTCGATCTTCATGGAGTACTTAGATAAGTTCGTCGTGGTTTACCTCGATGATATTCTTATTTACTCGAAGAACGAGGAAGAGCATGCCGAACATCTTAGACTTGTTTTAGAAAAACTCAGAGAGCACCGCCTTTATGCCAAGTTCTCCAAGTGTGAATTTTGGTTGCCAGAAGTGACCTATCTAGGCCACGTAATCTCTGGTAAGGGCATTGCTGTCAATCCCGAGAGAGTTCAAGCCGTTCTCGATTGGACTCCACCTGAGACTGTTAAACAAGTTAGGAGTTTCCTTGGCCTAGCCAGCTATTGTCGCCGCTTTGTTGAAAACTTCTCCAAAGTAGCCAAACCCCTCACGGAACTTCTCAAGAAAGATAAAAAGTTCGAGTGGTCCCCACAGTGTGAGTACAGTTTTCAGGAACTGAAAAGGCGCCTGACTTCTGCTCCCATACTTGTGCCACCGGATTTCACTAAAGACTTTATTATCTACTGCGACGCCTCACGACAAGGACTAGGTTGCATTCTTATGCAGGATCGTCATGTGATTGCCTATGCATCTCGACAGTTGCATCCACATGAGGAGAATTATCCTACACATGATCTAGAGCTTGCAGCCGTAGTCTATGCACTCAAGACCTGGCGACATTACCTCCTTGGTAAACGTTGCGAGATCTACACTGATCACCAGAGTCTCAAGTATATCTTCACCCAACCGGATCTGAACCTTAGGCAAAGACGTTGGTTGGAGTTAATCACAGATTATGATCTAGGGATTACCTACACCCCAGGCAAAGCCAATGTCATGGCTGATGCTCTAAGCCGTAAATCCTATTGCAACAATCTCATGTTGCAGCAAGGCCAACCACTTCTCCATGAGGAATTCTGTAAGCTTAACCTTCACATAGCTCCTCGCGGATTTCTTTCTACCTTGGTGGCGAAACCTGATCTTGAGGATCGGATTATCGCTGCTCAAAAGCAAGACACAGGAATTTCCCGGATCAAGAGAAACATTAAGAAGGGAGTTGGTGGATGTCTCTCTATGGATGATTGTGGTGTTGTTTTCTTTGAGAATCGCTTGGTGGTTCCCAAGAATCAACATCTGCGACAATTGATTCTTAAGGAGGCGCATGAATCTCCTCTCACGATTCATCCCGGTAGTACTAAGATGTATCAGGACCTACGCCAGAGGTTCTGGTGGACTAGGATGAAGAGAGAAATCACTGAGTTCATTGCTAAATGTGACATTTGTCGTCGTGTTAAGGCAGAGCATCAAAGACCTGCTGGCACCCTTCAGCCTTTAGCTATTCCTGAATGGAAATGGGATAAAGTTGGTATGGACTTCATCACCGGCTTTCCCAGGACCAAGAGAGGGAATAATGCTATCTTCGTAGTCATTGATCGTCTCTCCAAAGTGGCTCACTTCCTTCCTGTTCGAGAGAGTATCACTGCTAGTCAGCTTGCTGACTTATACATTTCTCGAATAGTGTCACTCCATGGTGTTCCACTAGAGATCAATTCAGACCGTGTCAGTCTTTTCACTTCTCACTTCTGGGAGAGCTTCCAAACTGCCATGGGAACCCATCTTTCCTTCAGTACCGCTTTCCACCCTCAGTCGAGTGGTCAGGTGGAACGGGTCAATCAAACTCTCGAAGACATGCTCAGAGCTTGCGTTATCTCATTCGGTATGGATTGGGAGAAATGTCTTCCTTTCGCCGAGTTTGCTTATAACAATAGCTACCAATCCAGCCTCAAGAAAGCTCCTTTTGAGGTTCTCTATGGACGAAGATGTCGAACACCTTTGAACTGGTCAGAAACCGGTGAAAGACAATTCTTTGGACCGGATATGATCCTGGAGGCAGAAGAGCAAGTTCGCATCATTCGTGAGAATTTGAAAACAGCCCAGTCTCGTCAGAAAAGTCAGTACGATCGTCATCATAAGGATATGACTTATGAAAATTGCGACCAAGCTTACCTTCGGGTTACTCCTTTGAAGGGTACCCATCGTTTCGGTATCAAGGGCAAGTTGGCTCCTCGTTACATTGGTCCTTTTCGTATTCTCGCTAAATGAGGAGAAGTTGCCTACCAGTTGGAACTACCCCCACATCTTTCTCGAGTTCATGATGTCTTCCACGTCTCTCAACTCAGGCGTTGCTTCTCGGATCCTATCCGTGGAGTGGACCACGAAACGCTTGATCTCCAAGATAACCTCACATACCGAGAGTACCCGGTTCGCATTCTTGATCAAGCAGAGCGTGTCACTCGACGTCAGAACGTCAAGTTTCTCAAAGTTCAGTGGTCTCATCATTCCGAGAGAGAAGCTACTTGGGAGCGAGAAGATCGTCTTCGACTGGAGTACCCCGCTTTCTTTCCGTCGACCCCTGAATCTCGAGACGAGATTCTGTCAAGTGGGGGCGAGTTGTCACATCCCTAGTCTGGTATGACTTAGACTAGCTAGCCATTTGTGCATCATATTTAATTTCATTTAAATTTGAAATGAGGATTGGTGGAACCCTCAAAATCATTTTGAAAATGACCCAAATAAAAATTTCTCCAAAAGGGTCCAAGAAAATGCTCATGTTGCCCTCTGAAAATATTGGACAGAGATAAAAATCAAAACAATATTTTTAGGAGCTCATGGATATTTATTTTGTCCATTTGGATTAATTCGATAAATATTTGCATTGGAAAAATATTTCTATATATATGAAATATGGTCCAAAAATTATGCCAATTATAAAAGAGCTCTGGAATAATATATCTAGCTCCTGCAAAAATTGGCATAAGGAAATTAAATGATTTAATATATTTATTAAATCAAAACAAATGTCAGAAAAATTAGAAAACAAAAATAAAAGAAGGAGGGGCTTACCTGGGCCTCCCCTCCCCTGCGCAGCCCAGCAGCAGCAGGCCGGCCCAGCCAGGAGG
>NC_041391.1:548774976-548775737 GCF_002162155.2 Triticum dicoccoides
ATGCCCCGGACGAAGCCACGCAGCTGCCCCGCACCGCTCTCACTCTCCCTCGCCCTCCTCCTCTCCCCCTGCTCTCTCTCTCTCACCCGAGAACCACCGCCGCCGCCGTTCTCCATAGCCATCACCACCGACGTCCCCTCGCCTCCCCGGCACACGCGGAAGCTCCGCTCCTCCGCCCTGAAGCTCCCCGTCAAGCCGTGCCCCTCCGGATGCCCCGTGGAGCCGTCGCCGTCGCCAAATTCGACTCCGGCCGCCATGGACCCTCGCCGGTGATTCGGGAGCTACCGGGCATCCCCGACCTCGCCCTCGCGCTCGCTAGTTCCGCGGTGAGCCCCCGCACCGAACCCCCTCCTCCCCGTGTCCGTTTGCCCCGTCTAGCTAGCTCGCCACCGCGCCCGTAAGCCCCTCGCCGCCGGCCATGGCGCCACGGTGGCACGAGCCCAAGCCGGTCCCTTCCGCGCGCGTCCCCGTGTTCCTGGTGACGCCAGGAGCCCGTAGGAACCCTCCGTCTCCACTGCCGTGCACCACAACGCCGCGGCCGCAAGTTGCCGAACTCCGGCCGCCGCCCTGAGCTCTGCTCCGGCGAGCTCCGCCGCCCCCGCAGCCTTCCGCGTGTTCCACTGGATGCGCGTGAGCGCGGGCTTCGCGTGGGTGGTCTCCGCCGCCCGAATGGTCGCCGGAACGGCGATCCCGAGCCCCTCCGCCGTCTCGGGCCTCGCCGGCGGCTAAACGCCGGCGGGATTGACCGGTCAACCGCGCTA